>NW_009702897.1:0-18325 GCF_000703405.1 Apaloderma vittatum | reverse complement strand
TCCCCCGGGGGGACGCGTCCCGGGGCGGCGGGGGGCGCTGCCCTGGGGAAATGCCCCGGGGACGCCGTTTTGCTTTATCATTCTCGGCGGAAAGGCGCTCCGGGGGGCTCCCTCCAGCAGCGGTGTGTGTAGGGGGGCTGAATGGCAAAGGTCTTATTATGGGGTGTGCTGCTGAGTGGGTTTAGTTGGATTTTTTTTCTTTTCCTGTCGTCGGGTTTTCCAAAACGAGCAACTGCTTCTACGTCCATGCCTGTGGTGCCTCGCCTCGGAGCGGCGTTGCCCGAGCCTGCGTGTCTTAGACCCTGGAAAAGGGACGCCCAAAAGACAGAGCTCTGAGCAGTTCTAGGTCTCGGAGTGCTTAAGGGGCACACTGCGGGCTTCAGTTCTGCCCAGAGCGTTGCATGCTCTTAAAGTAGCCGTTAGAAACCCCGGGTTGAACCGACTCTTTCAGTAGTTGAAAGTGGCAAGTGAAAAACGTCGGGTTTTGGTCCAATAGGCATCACCCTGCAGTGCATGAAACGCGAGCATTGCAGCACAGAAAGTTAAACTGACCGCAAGCGAACCGAAATGAAACAAATTCGTTTTGTGGCCCAAAGGTGACAAGCCAAGTTAATGGCCACTATTCTACATTATGAAAAATTCCGTTCCCTTATGTTTTCATAGGGAAAATAGAAAAAAAAAATCTGTTTACGGCATAGAGTGGAGTTGGCAGAGTCCTGTTAAAACAAATGTGGTTTTTGGTGTAGTGAATGTGTTTGAATACCCAAGGGATTATCAGCGATCATGGCATTACTGTTTTTCTTTAATGCTGTAACGTGTACAGAGCTCTATGTGTGAGAGGATTTAAATAGTGATTTCTGAAATTGGCTTATTTACCAAAGACAAACAAAGTGCTCTAGGCTGTATGGGCTGTGAGCCTGGAGCTGGATCTTGGGAAGTCCTGATCGTTGGTGTAGTCTTTCCACTTGCAAATAAACACCTTAAGGTAGGGCTATGATTTTACCTCCAGGCAAATTTCTTGTTAATGTTTACGGGGATTTAGCCCTGGGCAAGGAGTAAAAGGCAGCATTCACTACTGAAGTGCTGCTGTGTACTGATCACTCATTGCTGCTCCCCTCTTCCATAAAGTGCATCTTGGGATGCAGGTTCCTGCCTTCCGGCTTAAATTCTGTGAAAATGTGGACACCGGATGCCATTACCTCTTCTTGCTGCATTTAATCTTGTGCTAGCAGGCAGGGAGCGACAGCATTTGGGGTGTATTATGCTGGGAAGACTCCTTGGTCCCGAGCGTGCTGTTTGATCCTGCTCAGTATTGCATAATGACGCTTCTTGTTGGGGAGAGCCGTGTCTGGCTGGACATGTACTAGCTTGGTCAGCCCACACAGCCTGCACAAGTGAGGCTTCAGCACATGGCAGAGCATTACGAGGACTTGGCATCTCTTTGTGGGCAGCTCTTGGCAGCTGGGTCAAATCCATACCCAGGCTGATGTCTGGATATGAGCAATAGGACAGCGGATGAGTCTAGAGAGGCTCAGGCAAGCGGAGATTCACATTTATTTGAAATGGTATGAGAATTTCCAAGTGACAAGATTCATTTTAGATAGCTCTCTAGATGTGTGGTTAACCTTACGATCTGTATGCAATATGAATCATAGAGTGGGAAAAAGTTCAATATGTTTGTAAGGTTTGATCCATCTTAGGAGTGGACCTTACACTCCGTGTGACAAACTTCTCACGGTAACTACTGGTGAGTAGTCACCGTGACCACTATGTCCTGCAAAAATGAGATGTGAATCTGTCACAGAAGTCAGTAACAGTCTTGTTAAGACAATCAGTGCCAAATTCAATATTAATGAAAAAAAAAATTAGGAGTACTTATCTTCTGAGGAAGTAAAATACACAAGTCCTGGTCTGTCAGCCCAGCACAGACATCCCAGCCCTTCCCAGCACACCCAGGAGGGCTCAGCAGTCCAAGGCTGCTGTTGGCCACACCGTGTCTCTCTTCGGTCTCAGCTCCTTCTGAACTCAGTAGAAGTTACGGGCTCTTACCTCAAATGAAATCTGCTGAAACTGATGACAGAGTGTGCTGAGATCTTGCTGACAGGCTTCAGAGCGTAGTGACTGGAGAATGATGACCTTCTTGAGAACAGGAGCAGTGTGGTGGGGAAGCAGTGCCTCAGTTGATATCCCGTGTCTTTGTTCTTGCTTTCAAATGATTTTTTAACCTTTTTCCTTTATGAAAAGGAGTCTTTCATATTGGAAGTGCTGCTGTGACACTGTGTAGTGCCATCCCAGCAGTCTCCCAGTGCTTCTTTTTACACTAGAAGAGTTTACACTTTCCATTGGGTAGGTGAAAGATTGTCAGCCTTTCCATAAAATCTACAAATTTGCTGCTGCTTTAATTTTCAGGAAAAGCCCCATTTATCTTAATGACATGTTACACTTTGTCTTAATTGTCTGAGTAACTTCGCAACAAATACCATGCAACCAGAATGAAGGAGCAATAGGAGCAAGAAGGATGCACTCATATACGAAAACCCAGAGAATAAACAGCTGAGGGCCAAAAGAGATTGCAGCATGGGTGGATGTGATGAGTTCCTTACAGATCCGAGCATTCAGGGGTGTTTAATGAAGAGGTGATGCAAAGGGCTCCAATGATATCCCAGGATTTAGGAGGTGGGAAGCTGCTGACGGAAGGTGGTGGCAACTTTCAGGACACCCAAGAGTGTGTTGTGTGGGGGCAGGAAGGGGCTTTGCAAAGGTCTTTGCAAAAGCTTTGGATGCCAGATTTTTTCAAAGGGTGTGGTACAGATGGGATCTCGTTAAATTGTACAGTGATGCCCATATGGTTGCAAAGGGGTCGTTTATGTATCACACTGTTGTAATGTGCACGTAAATAAGGTTTGACTCAGCGACTGCTGTAAACACTCCTTTATTTTCAGTGGGGTTAGATCTACTGACATGATTCCATCTATTGAAATAACTCGACGTGAATGTATAAACATGATGAGACCCTATCAAGCCCTAGGGACGAAGTTGCAGGGGAGAAAGTGAGAAATTCCTGATGGCAATTTTAGTGTTCAGCTTTCACTGGCAGTGATTTACGGAAAGTGACATGAAATATTTTCACTTGTGATTCTTCCTCCTTCCTTGTTCTCCACAAGCAAGTTTGTCCAAGCCTGTCCATGTAGCAAAAAGAAAGGTGATTTGGTCCTAAGGAAGCTGATTCTGTTTCTTTCTCCTTCTGAAAACATTTATTCCCTGGTAGCTCTGCTAGGCAGAACGTTTTTGTAACACCCGTAAAGTTCCCCTTTGCTAGGACAGCAGGGTTCTCATGCTTCTTGGTGATATGGCGTAGTTGGCAAGAGAAAATTGATTTTCCCCTGAAAAATTTTACCTCTGTAAAGCTAAACTCCCACTGAATATTTTCAGAAAAAAAAAACCCCACAAACAAAAAAACTCAAAAAACCTGGTTTAAACTCTGAGGTTTTTAATTTGGAAATGTCTCTTGGGGGCTGTAGGTCAGGCTACAATCTATTCCTTTTCTTTTTTTGAGCTACTCTCCCTGTAGGTGTAACTGCTGTTCTAGTGATGCATTTTCCTTTGTGTCAAGCAGTGCAATATATTGCAGAAAACTCCTATGATTGTGCCTCATGGGATGTGTACTTCAGCCAGGGAGACCGACTCAAGACTCATTTGCCTCCATGAGCCATCCAAATGTTTTATTTATGCGCAGAAGTTTTATTTATGCACAGAATGAAAAATTGAAAACAAGTCAGATTTTGATTTTCCAGCTTATTTTTAATTGTAAGCATAAAATATTTTGTGGATAATGAGCAGAGTCCAGAAAGGTAATACAGATCAAGTTTGCAATTGCAATTTGTGGAAAATTTTCAACCTGACTTAAAGAAAAGAGAGGCTGAAGGAGAGGTAGCTAGGAGATATTCTTATTTTTATACCATCCTCTGAGATAACTGCAGTCTTTACTTTCATGGAAAAATAAGACTAGAAAAAGGCTTGGGATTAGATTTTCTTTTTTGGGAAAGTGTGTAATACCAGCTACACTCTGCTGGTGTAGATCACCACGGCCTACTTGCTGATGAGAGAGGGAAAACATGGGGAACACCTGAAAACCTTCCCCTGTTCGCCGTGCAATCTTCCTTCAATACCAGTTAATACCTGGAATAAAAAGAGGAGGCAGAGTCATGCGATCCGTCAAATTGTCAGTATTTCTGGGAAGCACCGGCAAGCACCTCTTGCATGACTGATCGTAGGTGGGTTGTTTGCAGGAAAGAGTGTCATGGGACTTGGGGAACCGGTTGAAGGTCTGCATATTTTCTGTTATTTTCTTCCTTGCCCTTCAGGAGATGCACTGGAAGATGTGCTGATCCACCAGTCTCTGTCAGCCATCTGGGGTGAGATGGGAAGAGGCTCGAGGTAGAAAGAAGGACAAATACAAGTCCTTCCTTGGCCGGCTTGGCATGGACTTGTCTCTAAGGGAGTCCCCAGAGCAGCAGAGCAAGCCTGGTCCATTAGCAAGTGCCCTCTGCTTATGTGTTCACTGGTACGAGTTCTGTTTTAATTATTTATGCTAATTCATCGTAATGCACGGATAAATATTCTGCAGTATACTTTGTAAAAAATAATGAAGTCTTAGTCATTGGAGACCTCGCCGCACACCTCTGCTATTGCATCTCCGTCGAGGCTTGTGAAGTCTGCCCTGAGTTCGTGTGTGGTTTAGCGAGATATGACTGTATCCGAGCCACCGGGATCAGCTGAGATCGTAGGCTGTGGTCACCGGCTGCTGGTAGCTGGGGTTTGCTGTTGAGACTGAGAAGAGGCAACAGAACCACAGGCTGTGTAAGGTGAGCAGTTTGTGATTCCCCAACCGTAGCTTCAGAGTCACTTCATCAGCTTGAAGGTGCCAAATATTTGTTGAAGCACCCAGACTGCCTCTGAAATCACAGACCTGGCCCTTTGGTGAGAAGAGGCGTGTTTCAGCCTACAGCCTTGTATCTCCTAGCTGCAGCATTGGTGCCGACAACGAGACCCGCTCTGGGAGCAGGTACCTGTGGGTTGGGTTGGTTGGCCCGCAAGCTCGGCGTTGCCATGGCTACGCTGCTAACTTGCCGAGTTTTGGTGCTGCTTATGCCTGCTCGATGGGCTGGCGGGAGCTGCAGGCACACGGCTGCTTGTGTATAGCACAGACGTGCATCTCAGTGTCTCCCAAACCCCCTGGGCATGCAGATCCCCAAGCATCTTTCTGCAAGTGCAGTTGCCCGCTCACATCACGTGGTGCAGCCTTATCTGGATGGGTGTCGAGATCCACTGGTGATGCCTGACATATGGGTGAGCATTGGTGCCACCAGGGTCTGCACACACTCAGCAGGTGGTCTTTTGGTGACGGCAGCTTGGCCCAGGAATAAGCCCATCAGAAAGAAGTCATGGCCCCGGGTGTAATATCTATAAAACTGAACAGCTCCAAGTTTCCTCATTTTGGTGAGAAGTGATACAGGAAAGTCCCTCCATCAGTCAGCAAATTTTAGTTTTCTTCTTTTCTGAGAAACTTGGTGTTGAAGAGTAGCACCAGCTCAGTGCCACCCCGACAGTCCTGGAGGCACCAGTAAAGCTCAGCACTAGGCTCTCCACGGTATCTCCAGCACAGCAGCTGGGAGGTGCCACTTGCTTTGTAAAAGCCATCTCAGCTGCTTCTTCTGCCTCTTTGTTCCTCGCAGCAAACCTCAGATTGTCAAGGGACATAGCAGGGTCTGGGCACCTCTGGGTCAGCTGCCAGGCAGAGAGACCACATGGGTTTTACTTCTTGTTTTAATCTGAGATGAAGGTTAGGGAAATGTTTCAAATAGAGCAGGCAGAGACTTGCCACCCATTTTTCTCCTTTTGGTGCAGGATGTAGAAAACTTCAAAACAAACTTAATGGAAAACATAGTACCTAAAATCTATGCATATTAACAACTGGATTAAAAAATCCTCATGCAGTACAATGCCAGTTATATACTGATATGTGCTTGAGTGTGTGCAAGTGAACATAAAGGTTCTCCAGAAGTTTCTACTTTCCCCAGACATCACCTTAAAGGCTAGGCACCCAGCATATTTCTGTTTTTTCTTTGGGGCTCCCTGTCTTGAAATATCATTTGTTTCAGTCCTCTTTATTTATAGCTTAGCCAACACACAAACCTGTGCATGTATGCAGAGCGTAATTCTGTACTTCTTGGTCGGTAAAAAGTCGTTTCCAGCATTGACATGAATGTGCAAGGTCAGGGGATACAATGCATATTCAAGGAGAAGGTCTAGACTTGAGTAATTTGGATCTAATTTAACAGCTCTAAGAAACTTTCCAAACAAAATCAGTCAAGTGAGTGTTAAGATCATTTACATCTTGTTTAAAAACATAATATATTGGTGACTTTAGACACAGGCAGCAGCTGAGTTGTTGGGTTCTACCATGATCAGCCTTGCATGGTATAAATAAATGATAATGTTTATTCTTGTATTAAATAATGCTATATTCCCTTCTTCTGCATGGAACTTTACAGAAGGAATGGAGCCATTGCATCTGCTCTTGCTTCTGGCAGATACTCTATTAAATGGAATAACTTAAATATTAATAGTTTTACAAGAAATACGGTCCACAGGAGCTATTAAGTATATGCTTCCTTCTATCTTAGGATGGTAACAGTGAAACTTAACATTTTCTGTTGAAAGAGGGACATGCCCAGGGATATTTAGGTTCATGATAACCTACTTTGAAAAAGGCACTTTGGGAGAACTTGCAGGCTGGAAATCTGTAAATTGACTTCCCAAGCCTTAAGCGAGCAAACTGCTTAAGAGCCTGTTTATCTTGGAGCTATTGAAAGGTCCCACTGATGTCAGAAGGAACCAGGTGACAGTGAGGTCGTCCAAAGAGTGTGTCTGAAATGTGGTAGAAGGCAGCAGTAAGTTTCATCATCTTCCTCTGCACAGGCAACTTGCTGCTTTGCATGAGCCTGCTGAGATCCTCCTCCTAAGCTACAGTTCTCCACAGGATGCATCACAGGCCTTCATCCTTTCCATACCTTAATAGCCACTTCCAGTTACAGTCACCAGGACAGCACCTTGCCCTCCCTAGATGTGCTGCCTTTTGCTCGCTTGTGTGGATTTTAAAAACTGTGCTGAAGTGAAGTTGCATATCTCCTAACGCTGCTAAATCTCGGTTTGGAGGGATGCTGAGACCCTGACATGAGGAGCACCCACTGTCTCTGGAGGTGACACATGCTCTCACTCTCTTCTCCTACATGCACTGATCTTTCAAAAGTCTCTCCTACTTTTTCTAGGTGCTGGTGCCTGGTGGTGGAGCATTACAGGTCCACTGTATGGCAGCACCAGTGGAGGAATCCTAATCCTGTCTGGATTGGCCATTGTCTTTTGCTTCCTTTGACTTTATGGGCTCTATTTGATTTTACAGATACTTGCATCTCTCCTGTCCTTGCTGTTTTCAGAGTCGTTGCTGAGAGCTATATGAATGTGTTTTGCATTCCTTTGCCAACCTATATTAAGTTTGGGATTGCCATGTTGACTCTCCAATGGTGTTTTTTACAATCTCAGATACTTTTCCCTATTTTCTTTCTTCTGTCCTCACTGATGTTTTGAACACCTTCCAGATTAATACCTTGTAATTTTGTTAACATTCAATTTGATTCTTTTTATAGATCATTAAGGAAGCTCTTAATAAGACCAGAACTAATAAAATCCATTCAGCATTTCACTAAATAACGACTTCCCCCATTCCTGGTTAATACAATGGCTTTACATTTGTTACAGCTTTATTTATAGCTCTGAAGCCAGTTTTTACTTTCGTGTAGTTTCTCCCAGTCATCTGAATTAATACTAGAACTACTTATGAGATACTGCACCTGTATAACAGCAAATATTTTCTCATTCCTTTTTGTTCAGACCTGATTTTTGGGCAATGTTTATCTATTTAGTTCAGTGATACACATTTAATTGTTAGCTTCCCATCTCAGATTTTTCATGCTTTTAACATGGTAAGTGTGTATCTCTTATAACAAAATAATTCGATGTTCCTAGTTCCATCCGTCACTGGAGTAGAGCTAAGGCAATGCTGAAAGCTTAAATAGCTCAATTCGTCCAACTCCTAGTTATTATGTATTTTATAAGAGTCATTAGATTTGGGTTATACCTAACTTCAGGTGAAGACAGAGATGTTAATCCTAAACCAGAAGACTCTTTACAGGGCATTCCCTGCTGATGTAAATAGAGAGAGTCTAAAATTTTCTGTTTTCAGTGGGGATGGAGGAGAAGCAAGTACAGCTGTTGGGGGACTGATAGTGAAATCCCCAAAGCGCACACAGGGGGGCTGCTCACCAGGCTCTCAGCAGTGCAGCGCCAGCTCTGCTTATCTTTGTTCCCCTCATGCCTCTCCAGGCACCACTCGGAGTGTTGGTGAGGAGGGATTACACCCTGAGGAGGGAATGTCAAGAGCAGCTGATTGAAATTGCAGGGGAATTAATTCAGGAAGGTAATTACAAGAACTGGAATTTGCTCTTCTACCTTTGCTAACGCTGCCGCTCTTGTGAGATGTGCTGGAAGAATTTCAATGTGTGCAACTGGCTGAGGCTCCCTGATCAGACCTCAGACACCGTCTGTGCAGTGGCAGCAGGGACACAGGGCCACGAGTCAGGGCCGTCCTTGCACTGCAGATCTGGCAGCAGCTTTTCTCATGTCTGCAGTAGTCATTAACTATGTCTAGACTGATTGGCAGAGCCATGCTGGGGCATACACTCGCCAATAAGTCAACGTTGCTGAATGACCCATGCTGTGGTTTTAGTCTGAGACAACAAAGTGTCTGGGCACAGACCAAGTGTTGCCACAGATCTGGGATCACTCACAGAAAGAGTCTGTGTGTGGCTTTCTGTTTTGAAGGCAAGTGAGGTCAGTGATGTGGACACTGGCCATGCCATCTGGCCTCATGCAAAGAGAGCAGGACTGAGCATCTTTGGGTTAACAAAATAGACATAATTGCTGTATGTGAGATCTTACCACTTCAAGGATATCCTACTGGATCTATGCAAAAAGACACTTTACTTTGAGATAAGACCTTTCACTTACATAGAGACTCAAGAAATCCTACTGCACTGAAACAATCCATTTTTTTACTCTATGTATGTGTCCAAACCCACATTTTATAACTTTTTTCTATGTCTTTTCTTCTTCCTGTTCATGGGACTTTGTCATGGCTTTTGCGTTTTCTGTTTCAATGTTCATTGCACTGATCAAAGTCCCATGGAGGTTCAAATACTTTACCCCTACATCTTGGCAAATTCACAAAAGAACAAATTTTTGTGATACTAATCTAGGAGGAAGACTTCACTTATCATTCATTACCAAACTTTTTATGGTTTGTGTAAAACACAGATGAATGTATTTCTAGTTATGTTGTTGCTGATATCTGGATGTTTCTTTACCTTGTGAGGTCCTGGGTGTAGCGACACTGCACAGGGGTGAGGTCTGGCAGCCGCATGGTGGTGGCAATTTCTGCTCTCACAATATGACATTATCATATAGTACATTCTCATTTCAGTGCTAAATTACTTAAAACAACTGTATTTCCCTACTTTTTCTAAGGGTTTGAGGGGCTGTCCCTCAACATTCACAATGGATACATCCATCTAATCCCTTATCCAAGGTAGCTGTCTGGGCTTCTTTTATAGCTGCTGAAGCAAAACAGAAAAGAGAAATTTCTGGAGTGCAATTAATCTCATCCTAAAGATGATTCTAAAATAGGTGAGATTAATCACCCCTTGCAGTGCCTGAAATTTTGTGCTGACTACAGAGGACACCTCAGGAGACTAAACTGAATTTAGGTATTTACAATGAAAACACCTGAGGAATGGGAAACTTTTTGCCTGACCTGAGGGGCAGGACACAAAGCCACATTAAGATAACCAAGTTTAGATATATTCATGTACGGTTCTCTGTGTACAATAGGTATTTAATTTCTTTTTATAGTCAGTAGAGATCTAGTCAATACAGTCAATAGATTTTATGGTGCAATTCATCAAAACAGATGTAGGGGTCTGCTTTACATGAAAATAAATCACAGCTTCAGCTCCATTTAGCAACTTTCCATTGTCTGTATCAGGAGCCGAGGTGACTTGGTCTCCGGTAAATGTCTGCAGTAAAAGCCACTTCCAGACAGATTAGTCCTACCTCTAAAGGCAAGAGGAATTATGAGTGTTACTGCTACATAGGCTTTTATTAACATTAGTCTCAACAAATTCTAATTCCCTTTCCACAAGAGGAAGCCTATGTGGCTGCTTATTAATAGAATCGTAGAATGCTTTGGTTTGGAAGGGACCTCTAAGAGTCATCTAGTCCACCGCCCCTGCAGTGAGCAAGGACATCTTCAACTAGATCAGGTTGCTCAGAGGTCTGTCCAACCTGACAGGGCTTCTGCCACCTCTATGGTCAACTTGTTCCAGTGTTTCACCACCCTCATTGTAGAAAATGTCTTCCATATATCGTCTAAATTATCCCAGGCCATGGCAGACCTATAGGCATCCCTATTGACAGTAGGTCAAAGAAAAATATGATGGAGTAGTTAAAGTCCTCAGTTTTGTCATCCTCCTTAGACTGCTGATTTCAGCAGTATTAAGATCTTGAAGAATATCACTCTTCTTCTGTCTGACCCTCAAAATTAGCTCTCAAAATCAATGGACAGACAAGGAGTCTTTTAATGACCAGAAAATACTCTGTGTCTTGAACATTGTCCTTTTGAAGCCTGTAACAAATGTAGAAGGTCAGTTTGAATGTCTAGTATGAATGAGGGTGATTGTGAGGGACATTCATAAGCTTAGAACTGATTTTTATGTGCTATGTTTCTCTCTGTAAAGCTGGAGACTTTGTAGATATGTAAGCATTATTCAGTATTTTAGAGGATGTACTCACTTCTATGCACCAGCTGACTCAGGAAACTAGCATAATTGAACCTAATGCTGAAATCATCGGAGAACTGTACAGAATTTGAATGTATGAAGATGCCCTGACATAAGGAAGGATTTTTGGGTGGTGGTGTATTCCTTTAACAGCTGCTAGTTTGTTTTGCTTGTTTTTGCAGAAATACTGAGCCAGCAACCTCTTTTAGTCATGTCAGTGCAAATTTAAAGTAAATCTATTAAAGTTAGAAGAATAATTGGATTTGGCTGCTGCACCACAAGCTACAAAATATTTTTATTTTTTACTGATATTCTGCTAGTGCTTGAGGCTAAGGCCAAGGTCCTGCACCTCTGGTGAGGTACTTCTCTGTCAACAAACTTACCCTCCCAGTAAGGTAAGCCAGCTTGAGGAATGGGGTAAATAGGAGAGATGGAGATCCTCTGGCAAGATAATAAGTGAGCACCAACTTGTCCCAGAATTGCCAGTACTCGTACTCACACCATGGTGTTCACGGCTTGTTTCCTTCACATTAGGAGCTGTCTTCTAAAAACATGGGAGTCTTTCCTTCTCTTCCTGCTCCCCTAAGTGGAGAGAGGATTTTTCTTCCCTCATGAATGCAGTTACTTAGTTGAATTCAGTGCAGAGAAGCTGGGGAATTTAAGCAAGCAAAGCACTATCCTTCTGCCCATTTCATCATGTAGGTTGTGTCTGATGGCTGTGTCTGGTGATTGTGTCTGAGGCTGTAGGAGGGAGGTGACAATTGCAACCATAAAACCATTTAGTTTGGAAGGTTTTAAAAGTCTCCCATTTAATTCACAGAACAGGGCTAACTTCAAATCAGATTGCTCAGGGCTATATGCAGTTTAGTTTTGTACATTTCAGAGATTTGAACTACTTTATATTGTGAGAAGTGGTAAATTTGGTCACTCTTCACAAAATATGTTGTTTTATGCGTTTCTCATAATGGGCAGACTTCTAGGCCCAGAGTCATGGAGAGTCTTCTTCTCTTCCCACTTCATTCTGTCCTGAGTGCATGTGGACAAAAGTGAGATATAACATCCGGAGAGAGATGCTGGGCAGGTCAGCCCGCTCTGGAGGAAACAACACACATATTAACCACAAAGCAAGCTGCTTGCTGCTAGGCTAACTAGCACCAATGTTGTCTGTGTTTGGAGTGCTGGCACTGGGAAATGCTGGGGATAATCTTTAGTGTAATCATCTTCAATGTAATCAGTAGAGTTCATTGAAAATAGGAAAACTCTCCCAATGACTTCTCGATTTTTCATTATTCAGAAGAATCATTTATCCCTACTCTACAACTCCTTAAGACATTCCTGCCTCTTCCTCACTCAGTCCCATCTTCTCTCCTTCCTTTGGTGGCATTCATCACCTCACTCCTGAAGCAGAGCACCAATCACTGGATCCTCCAGCTGTGTTTTGTGTGTGACTTCAGCCTTTCATATTTCATGTGACTATGACACTAGAGTTCAGTCTGACTTAAATTTAGTTGGCCTAAGTGTGGGTAGCAGGTTGACAGAGCTGACATGACAATTTTTCTCTTACCCAGATATAGTTGTATTTACTTTTTTGGTCTTTTTAATACATTTTAAAAAAATCGTTTTGATCTTTTTTATACATATTTTCTTAACTTACTGGACTTTGACATTGAGTTCGCCTATGAAAGGATTAGAACTGTGCCTCTAATTCCCTCAGAGTAGGGACTCCATAGGAATTACTTTATCCATATGGTGCGAGGTATTTTAGGTATAGGAATTGCCTCTAAGACACCTTGTGTCTTAGAACATAGGAAGTTCCACCTCAACATGAGGAAAATCTTTTTCACTGTGAGGGTGACAGAGCCCTGGCACAGGCTGCCCAGAGAGGTTGTGGAGTCTCCTTCCCCGGAGACTTTCAAAGCCCACTGGACACGTTCCTGTGTGGCTGCCCTAAGGGATCCTGCTCTTGCAGGAGAATTGGACTAGATGATCCCTAGAGGTCCCTTCCAACCCCTGACATTCTGTGATTCTTTGATTCTATGATTCTGTGATTCTGTGATTCTGATTCTATGATTGTGTTTTGTCGTCATTAGTGTTTCTTTTTTGATTGCACAGCTCCTCGATGTTGAATCCTGCATCCAGTGGTTAGGTATTCCCACTGGACCAGCCTGTGACTTTGGGCACAGCCCTAAGTTAGAGTCCCTATGCTAAGAGTATCACTGTAGGAGAAGCTCTTAGAGTGGTTGTGATTCAGACCCACACACTTCTGAGTCACTGCTCCTGATCACTCTTTGCTCTAGGGGTGATGGTCTTAGAGTGATGTATTGATGACCTGTGTAGGTAACAGATTTATTGTGGTGACTCAGCTGTTCTTTCCAGAAAGAGGGAAGGTGAAGTGGAGGTGGATGCCCATCTCTTCCCAGAAAGGGTACAAAACGAGTTAAATAAATGTCCCTTGAGTTTACCTACGTTCCTGGTCTCAGTGGTCTCAGAGGAAGAGGTTTAGGAGTGCCACATAGAGGCTGATCCATGATCTCTACCTTCAGACACAGCCTGAGTCACACCTGCAGCTGTTGCTTCCAGAGTCGAGATGATAATACAAGGTCCTGGCTTGCCAGCTCCATTTGCTGCCAGCATTGGTAACCAAGCAAAAGAAAGGATAGGGGCTCCTGGTGTAACAATAAATGGACCGAAACTTCCTCTAGCGAGTGAGTATGTAGGCAGGAGTGAATGCTGTGTCTCACTGCCTGAATCATCACGTTCCCCAACAAATGGGGTGAGAACACAGCATTGCTCCCAGAGACCAAAGCAGGATGTAATCACCTCCAAAGCGGCATTTTTCTGGAGACCATAGGAAAGCTCTTCTGTTATTGACTAATACAGTTTTCTGGAAACAGTCTTAAGAAAACATTAATAGGATGAATAAAGAAAAGAGATTTGGGGCAGATAGAAATGTGTCAGTGCTCATATTCATTGCAGTGCTTGTTTTCCCTTATTCTACTATGAGTTAATTTCCAAGCAACTTGGAGTAGATAATGTGTTTATAAGCCTTAATATGAGTGCTCTGTCAGTGTTAGTTTCAGGCTGCGAAGACTGGGAGTTTCTGTTTTAGTAGGGGGTTTTTTAATTGCATAAATGATGATATGGCAACGGTTGGAAGATGATGCAAGATAAATTCAGGCTATAGATAAGGTCTAATAGGGGAGGAGATATCTGCTGGAAGAATTTGCAGAAGACAGCCATAGGCTGTAGTTTAGCTGCAAAATATGGATTTAAATCAATAATTCTGCATATTCTTAGCTGGTGATTAAGCAGGACTTCATGTTACAACCAGGAATATGTTTTGTTTGTTTGGGTTTTTTTGTCTGGAAAAGTCCCCAAGTCAATGTTACTCTATCCAGAGCACTAATATCTAACTGTATCTCTGAGTTATTTAAAACCCTAATTACAATATGGTTATTCCTTCAGAGCTGACATCTCTGTTGAAGAATGGGATGTAATTTTTAGATGCCCATGCAATCTCTCTGCCACAGATCCTGCAAGGAGAACAGATGGACCTGTCTGGTTTCTTCCTTGTCCAAAGGGAAAAAAGAATGGTTTTCAGCCTGCTTGGTTAAAAAAAACCCCCAAACCGACAACAACAAAAAAGGGGGGAAAAAAAGAAGCAGTAAAGCCAATGTTTTTTTAGAGTGAGGTAAGAGCAGCAGTGGTGCAGAGAAGAAGCTAGGAGCTGTGAACATAGTTGCGGTGATGATGACAAAATAGCAGCCAAGCTGGAGAAGGAGGCAAGGGAGATGTTGGAAATACAGCTGCAAAAAGGAGGAGTAATTGCACTGTGAGAGGTAAAACAGAAGAAGGAGAGGAATTAAGGCTACTCTTGCAGATGAACATGTAAGGAGCTACTAATGAAGGTGCTGCTTGTACAGAGAAAACAACTTAATTGCCCTCCTGGTGCTTTGGTGCCTGTTTCAGGCAAGTTGCCTATTTTCTTTTAATTGCTGTGATTTCAGTGTAAACCCTGTTGTTGCTGTTGGTCCACGTGGGAGACCCTGTGTGCTCTGGGTGGACTGAGGACAAGCCCAAGACTTGGCCAGCAATGAAGTGTCTTGGCCAGGTAGTGATGGCAAATAGCTGTTCGTTGCTTGAGCTATTAGTGCTCTGTGGGCAGCCAGGGGACCGTGATTTCTGAGATGCATCTATCTTCTTTGTACGTGTCACGCTTGTCATCTTCACTTGGCAGCACAGAGATATAAGTTAGATGCTGGCAACCAAACAACAAGAGAATTAAACTTCATTTCTTATTTTGGTGCAAAGCATAGCCCTCAGAGCTGAAATCTGTGCATATTTTGCTTTGTGGGACAGTGAACCTCTCTCTCTCTCCTACATGCTCATGGTTTAGGTGCAAAACCTGAAGAAGATCTAAAGAATAAAGACTAAAGGAGAAACTTATTCAAAGCATGTTAGATGTAACTTAATCACAGGGGAAAGAGGAATAACTTCATCTACTCTTGAGCTATAAGACGAGATTCCATTGAAACCCAAGGTAGGTTACACTTTTTCTTAAACACTCTTAGGAATAGTCTCTCTGTTACCTCATATAACAATCACACAGGAGTATCTATAAAGGGAATGCAAGTTTAGAGCTTCAATCCCTTGACCCAGAAGTAACCCAATGCCAGAGTTGCAGATAGCCATCACTGTACAGCAGTGTGATGGCTTAGGAAAGGGTAACAAGCAATTGCCAGTTCATCTCCCTTCTCCCTGATGGTTATAGAAGAGTCTGGAAAGACCCTCCTGCCGAGTAGTGAGGTTCAGACTGGACCCCCTTGCTTTATAAACTGCCTCACGGAGAGGAGTCTAGGTGCAGCTGGATCCAGTCTTAGCCCCTGACTGTAGAGTTCAGACTCAGGGTTCTGCTGCAGAACCGGTTTACTTCAGCTCGAGCTGGGGCCCTCCAAGAGGGATCCCAATTAAAGAAATCCCTGGGCAATTGCACCCTTACAATCCAAGTTCACCTCCCCTCACGCAATGGTTCAGTCCAATAGTAATATCTGGGTCTGGGGTCTTGTTCTTCATTGGCTCTTTCCTCTCTCTCCAGGTGGGCATTCTTTTCTTTATCTCGAGGATACACTTTCTGTTGTTCTTACCTTTCTCAGCATTGGTTTTCCAGATCTTTCTTCAGCCTAAGCTCTTCAGTACTTGGGTAAAATCCCACAGTCTAGGCCTAAAGCTTCAGTAAATCAGGCTACTCATAGTAAGCAATGTCACTCAAAATTACTTTCAGTTCATCATAATTTTAAGCCATCTCGCAATTAATTCTAATGTTCTGCAAGTAAACTATTTTAATCTCCAACATCAATGTCAGAACCCTGGTGTAGCCGTGGAGAGCCGGTGCCTGCCATCGCTCCTGTGTGAGAAAGCAGCCTCATGCTGAATCTGGCCTGAATACACATCTGCTTTAGGTATTGCTGGTTGAAAGCTCCCCCTTTGAGGGGCTTTTCTTTGCCAACTGGGTTGTGGTTCTTCAGGCTGGTACCATGTGGTCGGGTTTTCCAAATTTTCTGTGTAACAATGAATCAAAAATCCTACTTTTCTTTCTTCATTATTATTTTTTTTTAAAAAAGGGGAGCTGTGTCTGCCATGATGTATCTTTGCTCCACGAACTGGGGATTAAGAAAAACAGTAAACGTAAGAGTTTGCAGCACTGTGAAAGGTACGTAAGTGGGGTGACAATTTTAGCCGTTCTCTCTGTTCTCATGGCCTCACAGTGCTTTTCTTCACTAAATTTCGTTAGTTCTGTGACTCCTGTAATGCCTATCCCTGCAACATGGTACCAAGGTGCAAAACCTTTTGTAATTCTCTGTTTATGGTTTTAGATCATCTAGAGGATGTACTCCGTGGGTTAGTTGTTTGTTGGGATTTTTTTTAAGATTAGGCAGAGGAAAATCACTGGCCTCGTTCTGAACCAGCAAATCTAGCATAAAATCAGGCTTTTAGTTGGAGATTAATCTTCCCGTCGTGGCACCTTTTTAAGGCCCCCAAATCATTTTTAGTGGAGATAAGGAAATTATTAGAAGTGTGCAGTCATGTGATAAGAAGAAATGGAGGTGAATGTGATAGCAAAGGTTATGCCTGACATACCTATGAATGTGTGTTTGAAATAGCATAGCACCACACAGTCTTTGCAGCTTGTATTCCTATTTTGATGTACTAAGTGCCTTTTTACTAACCCAGAAATTATTTATAATGTTTTTATGCAGACGATAGAAGTACTTTCAGGGACAAGCAGAGATGAAAGTTCTTCAGGCTGTGCATCCTTTTACCTCCCAGAGTACCCCAGACTCCTTATAGGTCCCACCACATTGCTTCTGTAAAACCTCCAATCTTTTCCAGCCAAGCTGGTGAGATGCAGACATACCTGACCTCCTTGGTGAGACGCTGCCTACCCTGCCCAGCTGTGCCTCTTGTCCACACAAGGCACAGAGGACCTTGTCCCAAGATGTGTCCAAGTTGGTACACAGAAAATGACTATGGTTACCAGCTGGGACAGGTATAATTTAACAAGAAAACAGTCATGATTACTGTAATAATCAGTAGTCTCAGTGCTCAGGTATTATTAGTGTTTTGCATACGTGGCACAGAGACAAGGCTCTGGCAAGGGAAGACTGGAAGGAGTGTAGTGCTGGATTTGCTGATTCTCAGACTGCTCCTTGCTTGCTCAGGGGACAGATAGTGAAAAGGAGAATATGAAAAAAGTAGACCAGTAGGTAGGGGCGATTGGTGCCACTGATGGAAGAGAGACTGATGTCAGTCCCGGGGTACTAATGGTTCAATATTGACTGTACTTCTTTGCCTCAGTCTTTAAAAAAAAAAGACTGGCTATCCTGAGGGCAACTGGGCTCCTGAGTTGGTAGACAGGAGTGGGGAGCAGAATACCCCTCCTGTAATCCAGGAGGAAGTAGTTAGTGAACTGCTGTGCCACTTAGATTCCAACAAGTCTATGGATCTGGATGGGATTCATCCTAGTGTGGTGGGAGGGCTGGCAGAAGAACTGGCTAAGCTGCTCTCTATCATTTATCATCAATCCTGGCTAACTGGGGAGGTCCCAGATGACTGGAGGTTGGCCAGCATGACACCTATCCATAAGAAGGGCCAGGAGGAGGATCCGGGGAATTATAAGCCTGTCAGCCTGACCTCAGTGGCTGGCAAGGTTGTGGAGTGAATCATCCTGAGTCCCATCAGGTGGCTTGTAGAAGACAGACGGAGGATCAGGCCCAGCCAACACGGGTTTAGGAAAGGAAAGTCCTGCCTGACCAATCTCATCTCCATCTGTGATGGTGGATCTCCTTCTGCCTAGTGGATGAGGGGGGAGGTGG
>NW_009702896.1:20419-56868 GCF_000703405.1 Apaloderma vittatum | reverse complement strand
CTTTAGTTTTTATATTTTATTTTTATATTTTATTTTATTTTAATGAATTTTTTAGGAGGCAGCAATGACTGTATGCCTTTTCTAGCCCAGGGAAATTCTTTGTCCCATCCTGCTTTAGGTACCCTGTGGCTACAACCAAAAAGGAGGGATATTGAAAAGCGGCTGTTGAGTGATGGACTCAGAGCTTTAAACTATGAAGCAGCCCAGCAAGAGCTCCTCAAAGGAACCAGAGCTAGTTTTAATAGTATCAGATCCTGTGCTGTGAGAGCAGTTACTGGGCTGTCCCTAAAAGGCATGGCTGTGGTCAGGGGCACGATGGGCAGCCAGCCCTCTGGCTGGGACAAAGAAAGAACAAAGGCTCTACCTCGCACAGTACATTTTGCTTCGCAGCTCTTGCGGTGGCCTGGGGAGGAGCCTCCTCACATCCTCGATGCTGCCTTGTGACAGCTCTGGGAGCTCTGAAGAACAGCTAAACATCTAAAGCTTTGGTTGTGTAAGGGCTGTAACAATTTATTTTAACCTGACATTGCGACCTCCAGTTCCTTGCAAAATGTATCATCAGTACTGAAGCTTCCAGAAACACTTGAAAAATGTTCTTCTATCCACCAAAGCTGTGTCACTCACAGTGGTGAATCTGGAAAATGGTTTTGAAGCTGCAAGTGAGGGTACTGGCACTGGCACATGTGAAGAAGCAGGGAATTGCCTGGGGTGGAGGGACATTAAGAAGACCGAGGGAAGAGCTGGCTGAAGCCTGCACAGGAGGCTGTTCTTGGTGTGTGTGAGTGAGGACATTTGCTTTAATAGAAAATAAGTGTTTGGCACCATTTAAACTTGCAAATAACTCTTGTTTTAGCTATTTTTTTGGAGGAGGAAGGAAGAAACCTCAAATGATTGGCTTGACTTAGATGAAATGTCTTCTCTATTTGAAATTGTCCTTTTCCTCTTGGCTCCAGTTTTCCTGCGTTAACAGATTTGACAAAAATAGTTCTCAAGCCTTTCTGGTACAGTCCAAGATAAAAATTATCTGGCAATAATATTTTCATCTCATCAGGCCTCAGTTTGCTATATGAAGCTATACAGAGAAGTTAAAGAAGTTGTGAGAATGAAGATTGATATTAAATACCGATTCAGGTTTGGTTTTTTTAAGAAAAACTTTTCTGTTCCGTGAGAGTTCTTTAATGACTGTATCTCATGGTTCCTGATATCCTTTTTCTTTACAATTTCTATTATTTTACTTGTGGTTTTTTAGCAAATAAACTATAACATCCATGTGAAGGCTTTTCATTATATTAACAAAGACCTTTCAACCTTATTTGTTTTAGAACACCCTGTGTGTGAAAGAGTACCTTGCATAAAGTTGATCTTTGACTTGCAGCTGTACCCTTTACAAAAGAAGCACCTCTGAATGTTTTCCTGGCATGACTTTGGAATATCATGCAGTTCCTATCTTGGCTCCTGATATCAGTGTAGAGATAATTGTTGATTTTTCTTTTTATCATTTATTTATTTTCAAATAAGTTGGTTTTTTTTCCCTTTGTGCCTGAGCTTTAAACTGCAGAATTGCCCTAGAGATTGCTATTGAAGTTCATGCTTTTGCCCAAAATAATTGGGATTAACTAACTTCTGGTTAGCTCAGAAGTTTTCCAAGCCTGCAGCCGTGACAGCGTCCTCTGTTACAGCATCACTCTGGGAGCTGAAAGCACTGGTCACCCAGCTGGCGCTGAGATTAGCAAGGATGTTGCTGAACAACCTCGTGTCAGCTCTGGACTACCCATGAGGCACACAATGAGAGTCATCACAGACTTTTGCTCTCTTTTTAGCCTGTACAAACTTCCTAATTATGTTAATGAGGGCCACGGCTACCCCTGTATCAGCCCACACCCCATGACTCTGAGGGCTGTGTTAACTGTCCAAAAAATAAAAATAAAAAATACAGCAGAAGCTTCTCTGTTACATTCTAACTTCTGGACTTGTACTGCTTTTCCACAGAAGTACTTTTCCTTTTTCTGGGAGACCTTAATCCCATATGTGCTCATTTCTTAGGGTTTAGCATAAGCCCAGCTGATACCCCTGTTGGGAAGGTGGTGATGGTTGCGTCCTAGAGCCAGCTGCTTTTACCCTGGGGGGAGGAGAGCAGGTGTAAGAGAAAGCAGCTCTCAGACCATTAAAAGAAAGAATATTTGTTTGTTCCTGGGATTGGGCTTTTCTTTGTGGGCAAGCTCTCACTGGGAAGCAATGATTTTTTTTTTTCCCCGGGAAAAAAAAATAAATAAAGGCATCTCTAAGACTCGGAATGAAAACCTCTGTTGTCTGACTAGGCAATTAGACTGTTTCTTGTGTTAAACTATATATAAATGCTCAGTGCTTATTTTTAGTGGTCAGGTTAATGGTGGAGGGTTGGTTTTCGTTTTGTTGTGTGTGATGAGGTTAATGACTTCTTCCACGTTTTTAGGCCTCTCTGTGAACACGTCTTCTTGCACGCTGTCACTATATGCTAGTAACATACGTGTGAAAGGTCTGAATAATCAGATTTCAGAGGGGGAGCCCACATCCAGAAAGCTTTTTGTCTGAAGACCATAAAAAATGCATGTTCTGTTGTCTGTCTGCCTTCCTGGGAAGTAACTGAAACCCCCTAAATCTTCTTTTTATATTTAGCTGTGAGATAGTCAATAGATCGTGACATTTCTGGTCATTATCACTCCAGGCAGCATTTGAATTGGTAATTTCAGCAAGAAGACATTCTAGGTCTCATTTCCAAATTCATTGATACTGTTTTTCTGGTTTCATTCTTCACGAAGGAATGAAACTATGTAAAATTAATCCTTTGAACAGCATAGTATCTGAGGTCACTTATAATTTTCATTTAAAGCTTTTAGCTGAATATGCAGGCCTTTTGATTCAAATATTAAATTCTCTAGGTGTCTTTGAAAGGTCAGCGGTCTTATGTTCATAAGACCTCAGGCTTTGGACTTTTGAGGAGGAATAACAAGTGGATTTTTATTTTGTTTTTACTTTTTAATATCTTTTCTATTCAGAAAGACCAAGGCAAACCACTTTTAAAAGAAAACGTCAACTGCATGTGTTTAATGCAACCCATTTTGCTAGCTGTGATCACTGTTGAAAAACTTTGTAAGCTGTCTTGTGGCTTAACCCCAGCCAGCAGTTAAGTACCACACGGTCACTTGCCCACACACCGACCCCTGGGTGAGATGGGGGAGAGGGTCAGGGAGGAAAAAAGCGAAAGACAGTGTAATAGGACGGAAAAGGAATGGGAAAAAAATCAAAATAATGTGCAAAACAAATGATGCACAATACAATTGCTCACCACCCACTGATCAATGTCTAGGCAGTCCCTGAGCCACAGCACTCTCCTGGCCAGCTCTCCCCAGTTGATACAGCGAGCATGATGTCCTGCGGTATGAAATATCCCTTTGCCCATTTTGGGTCAGGTCTCCTTACTGTGTCCCCCTCAGGTCCTTGTGCACCCCCAGCCTCTTCACTGGCAGGGCAGCATGAGACGCTGAAAAGCCTTAGATTTAGTATAAACACTGCTTAACAACGACTAAAACATTGGTGCGTTATCGACATTATTCTCATCCTAAATCCAAACCACAGCACTATATATACCAGCTACTAGGAAGAAAATTAACTTTATTCTGGCTGAAACCAGGACAGCCCATCAGCCTACAACTGGCATAAAGTCTCACTGGCAAGCTGAAGAGCCAGATTTAACTCTCATCCTAACAGGCTGTATGCTCTTAAAAAACCACACGCATAGCGTTGGGTTCAATTTCTTTTGACCACATCTCTAGGAGTTTTCTTTTTGTAGGAAGTGTAAGAAACACAGAAGTTTGGCTGGGAAGAGAGATGCTAAATGGTGTGACCTTGTGGAAGATACATCCTTTACATCTTAAGGTCAAAAATGACCTTGTGTGCATGGGGGGAGGTAGAAGATGAGCATTGACTGTCTTTCTTGCTTAGGGCAGCATTACTGACATGCTTAAAAATTGCAGAACTTCTTGTCCTGATGTTCAAGTGAGGCTGCCAAAAAGGAACAAATAGGGCTGCGGACAAAGTGCGTAGAGAAGACTCTGTCCCTCCTCCTCAGGCATTTACAGGCGGGGGGGGAGAACATCAGTTTGCGCTACTTGATGACTTAATTTTCAGAACAATTTGCTGTCAGTCCTGTAAACGGTTAAAAAAATCCTTTCATATAGTTGTTTTTGTTTGTGTTTGTGTTGTTTTTTTTTTAAATTGTGGGCTTCCTCTGGCATCAGTGTGATTCTGTGACTTCCTTAAGCGTGAGGTGGTGTTGTTTCTGCTCTTGCTATATTTTCAGCAAGTCTTGATTTGAACTGTTTTAAGGTTACATTGTTTGGGGTTTTTTTTTCATTTCCTCCCCGCACAAAAGATTTAGTTCTGCTTTATGAAGCTGCCTGTATAGCTGTAGGTGTTAAACAAGTCAGCCAAATTTTGCTTTTGTGGCGAACTCCTCCATGATTTGCCACGTGAGTTTGTGTCTTACAAAAGATAACTGCCGACCTTTTAGAGCTAATGTGGCGCAGCAGGACTGTGCTGAGAAAAACCTGGGCTTCAATGTGGACAGTGGGTCAAAAAAGCATTGCTTTGGCTTTACTTCTTTGTGCAGAGCAGGCCTCACGCTTGGGATACGCCTGCACGGCACTGTGCTGAGGTGGAGAGAAGATTTCGTGGGTCCGAATCAGGACAGCCCCAGCAGCCCAGGAGGAACATCGTGCTCATACGCCTGCACCACTTCCAGGACCACCATGATGTGTTCGTAGTTGCTGCGAGTTTATCTGTGCAGAAATGTGTGGTGCTGTAGAGGCTGTACTTTACTTTTTGACACGAAAAAGAAGAGACATGAAAGCAATGACCTGAAAGAGTGGATTAACCAGATGAATGTTCCTCTTCACAGCATCAAAGACTACTCAAACTAGCTTTTTAAAAAAATTGCTACAAAACTTATAAGAAATTCTTTAACTTTTTTTTTCATATTATCTGCCCAGCTGAAGAAGAATGATTATGTTCCTCAGGAGCTCCATCTATAACAGCTACCCACAAGCTTTAAAATGACATGGTGCTGCAGTTGTATGGAGCGTGTATTTTCAGTCTTTTTTTAAAGAAGGATGCGATCACCATTCAAATTATGTCACCATGAGAGTGGGAGAATACTTCTTGGTGAATGAGAAGTTTTCAAAGTAATCTATTTTAGAGGGGTTGCTGTCTCAAATTTAATTTAGAAGTCTGAATACACTTCTGTGAATTTCTTAGTGCTGCTTGACCATTGTTAACAATCTCTTCCAAAAGTGAAATATCACAGATCTTAAAAGAATGCAGATACTAACAACTCTGCAAGGGAGATAAGATCGGTGTTTGCCAATCATGTAGTCACCCCAAACTGTGATAATAAGAATTTCTTCCGTAGTCAGTAATATGTTGCTGCTGTGAGGTACAATTTCTGAGAAAGTATCTTGAAAATGGCAGTCAAACCACATGATGTAGATTGACTTTATGATTGTTGGTATGGGAACTTGCTAAACCTGTGTATATTGTGACAAGTAGGTAGCTTTAGACTCTTACACATCCTGCTTTAAACCTAGGGGTGGGAAAACCCCTAGTTTTGTTTGAAGGAATGATAACCTACAATTTTTTGGTGGTGGTGATTTTTTTTCCTTCCCCCAAACATATTGTAGAAATTTATTTTATGTAACTGAGTTCTCTCTAGAACTAGCAGACATCTTCTAAAAGTACTTTCCAAGAGTTCTTATGTTAAACTACTTTTAAACAGACCTTCTAACTTCTCTGAGATGAGCTCTTCTTCCTCTTAAAATTTAAACATAAGAATCTAAGTTTGAATGGACCTCTGGAAATCATCTACCTGCACAGAATAGGGCTAACCTCAAAGCTGGGGCCCCATCCAGTCAGGTTTTGAGTATCTCCCAGGATGGATTGAACAAACCCAGCTCTGGATCTCCCCTTCATATGTCAGGTGCTGTGGCATCTTGGTGGCCATCCACTGGACTCCCTCCAGTATGTCAGTCTTTCTTTTCCCAGGACTCCCCAAACCAGACCGAGTACTCCAGATGTGATCTCACAAATGCTGCATAGAGAGGAATAATTACTTCCCTCCACCTGCCAGCTAATTAAATTGCTTATTTGGTGCCAGATCTTCAGTTGCTGTCAGTTTTCTTTACTTTCCTCAAGCTGGAGTGGTGGAAACTCTCCTTTGCAGCAGAGGACTTGTAGGCTTCTCTGTCACCTGAAAAAGAGCTGGAACAGAGATGGTCCTTTGCTTCAGTTGCATGAAGCAGATGACCAAAACTAGTATTTACAGGCACAAAGCTACAAAGGTTTCCATTTCCCTGTAGTGAATTTTTGCACCAGGCTTTCACTCTGAGTACAGCAATATAACCTGAAGCAGTAAGATTGTATCATGGTGATTATTTTGGTGAAACAGTGAAGAAAATGCATAGTAAACAGCATATGCAAAGAGGTGCATTGTGTGTATTCTATTTGTTTTCCTGACAGTACTTTAGCTATTAGCTAAGTTACCCACTTTAAAGCTAATGTTTGGTAGCAAATATGAGGATTGAAATAGCAGGCGTGCCACCCAGATGAGCCTCATGGGAGCTGTGAGACAGTAACATGTGCTTAAATTTTATACCCAGAAGGTGTTTCTTCTCCACTGGATTTCTGAGACTGTCATCGTGAGTTGCACTATTATAGGTGACTGAAGTACATGTGACTAGCTACAGTCTGTGCTTTTTTAAAGGTTTAATCTTCCTACACTAGTTGGTCTTTATTTTTTTTAAATTTTTTTCAAACACACAAAATGAAAATTTTATGATTAATGGTTTAAGTTTTTACATTAATATTTACCTGTAAAAACCCGCAATGGTTGGAACACAAGAGAAACCCACAGCCACCACCAAACCCATGCACATGGGACTTGTCCTGCATTTGCTGTTGCTCTGAGGAGCGTGTGGTTCACATCACCTACCTCAGACGTCCTCACGCCCTAGCGTGGGAGAGCAGCTGAAGGCATAAATCATCTACATGCATATGCCTGCTTTCATGTGTAAGGTATTAGTATTTAGCTTAGGAAATTCTGGCTCCTAGAAAGCTGGGGCAAGGTAAGTGTCTGAGGTTTTGAGTGGATACTGTCTGCTGCTCGGCTGACTGGTGGTGGAGGAGGTGGCTGGGCTGAGCGGCTGCTGTGCCTTGAGGACTCCCTGGGTAGCGTGGTACAACGAAATAAGAAAAAAGCCTTAAAAGCCCAGCGAGCATAAAAGGAAGCACTGGTAGAGAGGTTTCAGCTGGGAAGGTGGACAAGGCAGTGGAAGTTTTCAGGCTTTCTCTTTTTCTCCCTCCACCCCTTCCTCCCCCCTCTTCAGTATTTGTACCCACCACGGTACTTCTTCAAAGTCTCCCTTCCTACTCTGGCTGTTGCCACTGTGGTATTTCTCTAGGCATTTAATCTAGTTCTGTGGCAATGGTTCTAGCTGCTAGAGGCTCTTTAGCAGTCCCTCTCTCACTTGTTTTGTTCCCATAACCCTGCTTACAGCAAACCCATCTTCATGCTTGCTTACCTCAGTCTTCTCTGTTGCTCACCTTCCTTGCCTTGCCTGCAAATCCTCTTGTCTCCCAACACAAACGAGCTGTTTATCCTTGGGCTAATGGGTGTTCACAATGCTCTGATCATAATGCCGCAGAACTGCTTATATTCACGGTGATTACAAAATAAAAAGATGGATTATTTTTTTGCCCTACCCCAGAGAATTAGTGGTATATTTTCACTCTGTGCAGTTGTCACTGTAGGCTGAGTTGATCTGGGCTCAGAGGTGAGTAAGAAGCTGCTCCTGGTACAGGAACAAACCTTGGGTTACACAGCTTGTTCAGGTTACCCAGGCGTCTTTGAGTAGCAGAAGGACAATGTGCAAGAGCTATACCAAAGCAGAGGCTTACTAGTAAATTGATCCCTGTATTATGTGGAGAAATGTGTAATTTTACCTCTTGACGGTAATAAATGCATAGCCAGCACCCCTTGGGGACACAGACCTTCCCCAGGTACTATTGGCAGTGCTGGAGAATGGCCACTCAGGTGAGATTGACGATCTCAGGAGCGTGCATGCTTTTATTTATTTGCTTTTATTTTAGTTAGGAACTAGGCACTATATATAAACTCTCGTGGGGGAGATGGTAAGAGTCTAAAGCATTTTGAATTTTTGTTCCAGTTTTGATTTGTCGTGTGAAGAGCTCACCAGCTTTCTGGTGTTTGGTGGCAGCTTGGGTAAATAGTTTCAGTGGGAAGGTGAGGGGGATGTATATGAGCTTGTACTTAGTATTTGTTTAAACGGGTTATGCAAGATAACTTAGGTTATTGCTAGCAAACTAGAGAAGTCACAAAAGGTGTCCTCATAAGGGTACAAAGTATATTATTTTAGGAGAAACTCTGGGAGAGGAAGCAACAGCCTTGAGTGCAGGAGATCAGTACCTACTCCAGACAATGCCAACAGTTTCAGTGCTGCATCCTGTCCCTGACCACTCATTTGAGTAAAATTTGGATGGTAGCAGCAGTGGAAGCAAGTGTTACTACCCTCAAATGTTTAAATATTGCAGTGGGTTTGGAGGTGAGGAAGAAAGGGCTGAAGTTTGGAGCAGGTGTTACATGGGTTCACTGAGCCACCGAGGGCCAACCAAGGTCTGGTGGAAGCCACCACTGAAGATCTCAAAGGTTGCTGTCTTTTTAGTTTGGAATAAATGTGTATGCTTGTTAACACCTTCTAATTATGTTTAAGATATTCAGATCATGTTGGAGATTAGTTTCACCAGTGTGACTCAGGTATTTTTAATAGACGTATTTTGATTGCCCTGTCTGCAAGACTAGTTGGTAGAGTTGATTTGTGGCTCATATGTGCTGTTTTGAAATTGCTGGTACCTAGATGGGTGTAATACAGGCTGATCCTAAAAATGTTCTCAGTTTTCTTCTGTTAATGTTGGTAGATGTTTCAGAGCAATACATTGACTTCTTTGTATATAATTTTTAATCTGTCTGGCAAAAAAAAAAAAAAATAATTAAGGAAGCAAAGCCTTCTGTCAAAGGGGTGCTGAGAGCTCGGACATTGCTCAGTGTGAGGTACTTGAGGCCCTCCCAGTATGCTGTTTAGGAGGAATAGGTAATTTAAAACCACTTTCTCTCCTTCATTTTGCAGCAGTTAAAGCCTTAGCAGTGCTGTCTAGACAGTGAAGCCCACCAAGTCCACCAACCCCCACCCTAGGCAAATACCATACCCTCCTGAGGATGCAGATGCTCTCCAGGATAGTTTACCCCAGGCTGTTCAAGCACACCCACTGCCTGTGAGCAGTATGTCTATGAACCAGAAATGTCAGAAACGATCCTTTTATGTTATAGATGTGAGACAGATTTTTTTATTTTTTTTTCCTCGTCTCATGACTTTATTCTCTCACAATGTTGTGGTGGCTTACTGCTTGAAAAGCAGCTTCTCAGGTTTTTGACCCCAAGCACATCAGGTATTGACTGCTGGTTTAAGGCACCGCGTTGTTCCCTCTGGTTCTTTGTTGTAGGAATTTCCAAGATTTGATCCTGTCAAGAATTACTTTTAACCAAACTAAAACCAGTTATTACCCTTACTGAAGATGCAAAGCAAGGGACACAGTGTATTAAAACACAAGGGATAAGGAGAGTCTCAAATAACATAACTTCTAAACCTTCATTTTGTAAATTCTCTTTGCTGATGCACTTAACTCTGAGTGTGTCATGTGCTTGGACTATAGGTATAGTATATACCACTGCCTGTCTGTGTAGATAACTGGGTTTGAACAGTTTTTAATTTGGATTTTGAGGTTGCTTTTGGGTGGGAGTGGGAAAACATGTTAAAGAAGGAATCTGACCCCTTTTTGACTCAAGGTGAAAGAGACCTCGATAATGATTTTTACTAGGTAGCCGTGGCTGAGCTGCGTGAAGGGAAAAAAAAAAAAGCGTAAACCTTCTTGGCAGTAGTTCTTGATTTTTTTTTTTTTCCTTTACCTGATGTTCAGAAGAAACTCCTAACCTAATTTTGGTATTCCTACGAGAGCTCATTTATGATGAGTTGCCAGAATTCCCAAACTAAAATTTAAGTTCTTTGTTGGCACCTGTGTGTTGGGTTTCTTTGCTTTGTGTTTCTAATACTGCTTCATTTTTTCCAAACATAAAAACTTGCTTTCTTTAGGAAAAATATTTATCAAACAAACTAAGCCTGATAATACGAAGTAGAATAAATTCTTGAGGTCTACATAATGAATACTTGAAGATTTGTGCCAGGTTTATGGCTTCCCGAAACTACCTCCAGTCTCTCTTGCTACTGTAGTGTGAGAGACCACACAACACAGTTGACTGTATGTTGAAAAATTTTAAAAGTTTTAAAGAGTAAAGTGTCTTTTTTAATACAGAAAATAAATAAATGTTAAAAGCATGGATTTTTATATATTCTGGTTTTCCTGTTGCCATAAGCCTTACACAGTTTGTTCATTTGCCCCTTAAACTTGGAGACTTTTGATCTCTCAGAGTAAATTTGAAAACTACTGTGAATGATCTTGATGACTGATTCATTTTTTTTCAGGAGAAGCAGGTTTGCAGAGGAGATACTTACTGTGCTTTTAACTCTCCTGGAGAGACAGTCAAGCTCAGTGTGAATGGATGTCAGACAAGTGAGTGCTGCCAAACTGAGTCAGCACGTATGTTTTGCTCCACTAGCCATAGCTCTTCTCTAATCTCTTTAGGGCATCAGAAAACCTGGAAGGGAAGAGTAGGTGAAAGGGAAGGCTCAAGGATCCAAGCGACTGGAAAGTAAGGGGGGAAACAGGAGGACGCATCAAGAGGAAGCAAAGCTCCCTTGGCCCAGTGATTGCAGCTTGGTGTTTAAATTCAGTGACCCTTATTTCTAGGAAGTTCGAAACTTCAGCTGCTTGATACCTAAGTCACAATTATTTTTTTTAAAAAAATGCAGAATCTTTGTCAGTACACTTATTTATCAGGCTTTTGTAGAGCAAAAGTAACCCAAACTGCTTGAACTTGCTATGCTCAACAGAGGATTTTAAGACCTGATAGCTGTTTTGCCTTCTAGCATACCAAGCAATCTCCCAGGCTTGCTCTTCCAGCCAGTTGTGGCATTTTAGTGGCATGACTTGACTGGGTCTGAGTAATGTTCCTCCTGAAGTCTGCTAGAAAAATGGTTGACTTGCGTGTAACCAGAAATAATGCCTTACTGTATTTAAATTCACATGGATAATATGCAGAATATGTAAAACTAATTTTTAATCTCTTCTTCTTAGGTGTAGGGTTTTTCAACATCCTAAACTGAAGTTTCATTTATATCTCTTTCGTTCTCCATTCCAGAGACTGTCTGCCTGGTCCTTTTAAGGTCCTGCCCTTCTGATTTCAGTGACAATTATGAGAACTGCTTGATATAAGAAAGATTTGGGCTGAAAAGAGAAGACAGAGGAGCAGACGAAAATTTTAGTTATGTTTCCATGCTGAGGTTTTTATGTTTGCATTTTAATCTAGCAGTTTTGACTAGGGACAGCCTTTTCCTCTGTGAATGTCAGGCTCTGACCCTTCGTATTTCTTCTGTGTTTTCAACAGCACCAGAGGTACAAGTCAACATACTGCTATCGACTTAGCTTAATTTGATTTATTTTTTTTTTATTTAACTGCTGAAGTGAAAGGGATTTATCTGCCTATATGAGGGCTCTGATGGATGTATTTAAGATGTGACAGTGCTTTTTTTATCTTTAACGGGTTAGTGGTCTGGGGCTTGCCCTTCTGCCAGAGGCTGCCACCCTCGTAGGCATGATGTAGTACCACTCTAGTTGGACTGTCGTAGCTACACAGAGCCATGGGTTCAGGATAGAGTTACCCTCCAGTTAAGTACAGGATCCTGTGGGAGAATGGAAGGGCTGTGCCTGCCCAGCGCAGGCTGCTCAAACCCAGGCAGCTTGCTCAGGCTGAGGTGTCGGCTCTGCTCTTGGTAAAGAGGGTAAAGAAGGGTTGTGGGTGTCTGTCTGTCTGTCCACACAGCTGTTACTTGAGTACCTGGGCTGACATTTTAGTGCAGAGGCATCCTGATGGCTGCAGGCTGGCTGAGCTGCAGGCACTTATGGCGTGGACATCTACCCCCCCACAGGGATGATGGTGAGTTTAGCTGTGGCTACTTGCATCCAACACAAACCCTTCTTTTCTTCCCAGTCATCTTCACCTAAACTGCTATGCACAAGTGTCTAGAAGGAAAATACTGTGTTATGTAGTAATTTGTTTTCATAATCCTTCCTTTGTTATATATTTGTATGGACTGCTAATACGTGTCCAGAAGAGTTCATTTCACAGCTGCTTCAGAACTTAGGAGTTTGCAGTTGCAATAGCTCTGCTGCTTTTTGAGGGAGACTTGCTACACTCCTCATAAAGGAGAGTGAAGTGTTTGGAGATATGTCACTCCTAGAGAATTGCCAATACTTCTACACTAATAACTTATTGCCTCTGTAAGGGAAATTGCTTTTTTCTAAGTACTGGTATGGCAAAGAATAGTCTTTTATTGCCAGCTCGGCTACAAACACATGCACAGAGCTTTCTGGCTGCTGTTAGAGCGTGTACATCAGCAATGTTCAGTATTGGGTGCTAAGTGGGAGGTGTGCCTGCCCGTAATCTCTATCAAGTATCTCTGTCAAGTATCTCACTTGGCTTTTTGCAGTATCTGTATCCAGTACTGCCATAACATGCATGTATTTAAATCAGCATTGACTCAGGCTGGGTCTTAAACCACAAAGCACACAGGCATGCTGAAATGAGGGCGGGTGTGTGCAAGGTGAGGTTTTACGATTCTTGCCTTTCTGAGAACAGCTTTGGAGAGCGACACAAAGTTGTGCGTTATAGAAACTTAGGATGGGGAGGGATCTTAAATCACTCCTGCCCTAGCAGGACGAGATAGGACACAGTGAACACAGGTCATTACTGAATCCCAGAAGGTTCAAGGGAAGAGCACCTCTGACATGCCCAAGTGCTCTGTTCTATGCTTCAGTTGTTGGAGAGCTTCTAATACCCAACTGACATTTGTATTTTTACACAACATTTCTGTTATTTTCAGAGAAACAGAAGACTGAAGGGGCACAGGCCCTGAAAGCCTGTCTGTTATTCCTGCCTTCATTATTTATGTCAGTAAAATACACTGCCACTTTTGCAAAATTTGCCTCTTCGTAAAAGCCTTCTCTGTCTTTCAAGGCTGTTCATGTACTCCCTTCCCATTCTTTCTCCTTTTTAATCAACTTGACTAATTTCTCCAGCCTCTCTGCATAGTCCACAGCAGGGAAAATGCTTTCAAGCAGGTTGAGGAAGAAGTTGTGGATCCCAGAGTCTGATTTGTCAGAGCTGGAAGTAATTGAACTGAGGATTTGAAGGCTTGGGTTCTTCCCTTCTGCTGGTAGCAACAACCCATGAAATCTGTTGATAAATGAAGTGCTGTGTACTCCCCTGCCCTCCCCCTCAATTCTGGTTAGCACAGAGGTAGAAGCAGCATGAAGTTCACAGTTTCTCCCTGAGCTTAAAAAGGAGAGACTGTGCATCAGCCTGCTGATTAATCACAGGCACTCATGTGATGAAAATTTCTCAGGGGATGGGAAAGGTTAGTTTGCTTTTAACAGTCTTAAAATAGCCTCATTTCAAAGAACGTTTCCATGATTTTTTTTTTTCTTAAGTCAAGGATGCGTAAGTGCTTACAGCGTTAGCGTGTGCGCATTAGTTTGAGCTTTAGCTGCATGATGTGTTCCTGGGCTTTAGAGCTGAGAAGATCCCTGCTTTCCTCAGTGCACCCAGGCACGGAACAAGACAGTGAGGGGAGAGACTGGCTCCTGCTGAATTAGAGCTTCAACTGTCGCAGGAGCTGAGAGGTGCCGCCTGAAAGAGGTGAGGGAGTTTGTAGGAAGGAAAAGGCAAGGATCTTCTAGGTACCTGGGAAAGAAAATCCACTTAAGTCCACACCTTTTTAAGAAGTGACTTATTGTGCTGCACAGTCCTGCTAATAGGCTGTGGGGTGACTGGAGAAGTGTCAAGTATGTGAACTGCAAAGGAAGTCAATGGGCTCATTGCTGTGAGTGTACTGAATAGTCAGGCCTCAGATTTCTCTAACTGGGCACATAAATAAAGAACACTTCTGAAATTATCTTCTTTTTATTGTAAAGTGCCAGCAATACTCCTGGTGTTGTAGGATGCTATATAAAAAATGCATGCTTTGTGAGGAGAAAACTCAGGCGCTGAGCGGTGCAGGGACCCATGAGTGAACTGGTTGTGTTTTCAGAGCAGGCTGGGAAGAGTAATCTGTGAAACGACAGTGAATGTCAGAAAGAAAAAAAAAATTGGGATTAAATAACCACATTGAATAAACACCAGCCATTTGGGGCACTGAAGGACACTGTGCTCTTATAGAAAACTTTCAGTGCGATCATCTAATTAAGAACTGCATCACAGTGAAGTCATGGGCAGGTTGGGGGAGGGCAGGGAAATGCAAGAGGCACAACCAGTAAGAGCTCTGGAAAGTCCAGTGTTTGTGTTCGTTAATTCACAACCTTAATATTTTTGTCATGCAAATAGGTGTAATTGATCTTTGAGTAAGAATCTGCAGTGAGATGGAGGGGAGCAAAAGCCAAGGAGTGAAGCTTTGCACTGCTCAGGTATAACGCACTCGATAACCAGAGAGGTCTCGCCACTAACTGGTATTGCAAGTCAGCACACATGAACCACGCTAAATTCGCTGTTGCCTGCAGTGTTTGCGGCAAAGATGACAAACCAGACTTCGTGCGAGCGAGGAACCAGAGAGGCGTGATGCTGGGTGGAAATTTGGTGCTATTGGGACAGTAGGCGTTCGCAGGCTCCTCATCTCTCCACTTCTGTGGTGGGACGGTGTTTTACGCTTTGCAAGGGGAATGGTCTGAACCACAAGTTCGGGTCTGGGCGAGTTAGAGACACTTTGTTTTATACTGCGAGGAAGCCAGGCACCCTCAAGGATCTTACAATTCAGGCTTCTGTTTTTCTGTCTGGCTCAAACTATGTGGTTTTGGGTGACTAAAGTGGCTTTTTTTCTGTTTTTTAAACACTGATAGGAGTTTGGTCTGTACTGTGCTAAGAGCTCTTCAGTTGGAGAATGTGAAGCAGCTCTTTAATAGATATGTATTAAACCTTGCTGTCCCTTACAGGTAACACAAAGCAGAGTCAGAATATAAACAAGAATCTTGTGTCTGTCAGCACTGTTACTCTGTTTTATTTTAAACCTAATTACACTTGAAAGGTGTAGGGGAAATCGAGAACTTGACTTTTGGCACTCATCAGCACAATCTTAATTAACCATCACCACACTTTCGTATACATTTCTCTGAAGAGCTCCAGTCCTATGATCTCACTTCCCTCATCTCATTTGAGAGTTAATACTCGCAGGTTAATTTCTTCTAACTTTGTAACCTAGTCTATATTCTTTTTAAAATAAGTGAGTAAACACTTCTCAAAACTGTTTGGAGGCCCCCCTGTATGTCAAAGCACAAACTCATCAAGTTGTCATCATCTTTTTCTGACTCTCAGCAGGAGACACCAGGGAAATACATAAATCCCTGCAATGCTTGCAATGGGGGTGATGGGATATTGTGAAACACACTTGTGCTGGTGAGCAAGATTATAGGATGTGCAGAAGACACACGAGGAAGAAACTACATATGACTTTTACTTGCTAAATGAGGTGTTTGTAGATGGATCCTTTGTTAAATGGGAATTGAATTTTTTGTTGTTGCTTGTATTGGCAGAGAGCAATGAAATATAAGGCATAAAAACAGTCATTGGACAGCTGGCAATGTGGCAGTCAGAAAAATTGCCTATGTGAATAAAAAGGAAAAGTTGTGTTCTTTGTATTTTTTGAAAAAAAAAATCTATTTTTCAGTGTTATCATGACTTTTTAAATTGAACATGACAGATATGATAAATTATCAGGTAGAGTTTTGAAAAATTACTTTATTTGCTGGGGGAAGAGTAACTTTTCCTCTTTTATTTTGTGTTACTGCCTCTTTTTTCAGAAGAAAGGGGGAGAAGTTTGTGAGGGAAAGTTAGGGGAGAGGAGAGCTTGTTTGGCAATTGACTTTTATTTGAAGTAAAAATAGTTTTAAAGCCACAAAATAGTATTTGATTCATATAATCCCTGATGTGCCTATATAAGCTGCTTATGGATTATTATAAAAAGGCAAAAAAAAAAATCTCCAAAAGCCCTTGGTTAGAAGTATCTGGACACTTGATAAAACACTTGAAGGAGTCTAAAGAAAAAAAAAGCAACCATTTCCTGTGCCCATTAACATTGCTGTATTAAGAAAAGCCAGTTCAGTGCCCAAACTGTGTGTCCCCAACACAATGTTGATGACATTTTGAGAGAGGGAGGTAAACATTTATACTGTGCTCTGAGAAAAGGTTACATGAAAGCCGTTTGATGGAACTTGGATTTGCAATTTTGTTTTTGCTTCTTTAAACAGGAAAAAAAAAAGGTCAGATGTGTCTGAGAGGTTTTCTTCTTTGCACTTAATGAGACAGAGTAAGCCAGGTTGTAAGTGTTATATGTATATCAAACAGATTTTGTATCATTGCTTCTAGACTTAAATATACATATATTTATTTAAGAACACATTCATATCCTTTAACGTGCAAATGGTAAGAGGGCCTGTCTTCAAATGTGATGTGGCTTGGGGTTGCAACTTTAGACATTTGTATTTCGGGACAGCAGCGGCCAGAGCATCCACGTAATTTACTGGATTGGAAGGGGCACATCCTGTGACTGGTTTCCTGCAGTCTCCAGAGGACAGTGGTCTTTTCCATTGTCGTTTTGTCTGTTAGTGTAAAATAGAGATTATCTGCTCTCTGCCATTTCCTCTTCTCCCCCCGCTCTCTGTTTCTTTCTGGAGAGAGGGGAAAATAAATTCTCCCTCTGGGTTGTGTAGATGTTAGCGCTGTATGGAGCTTCTCTCACTCCAGCTGCAGGAAGCATTTCCCAAACAGGTCATATGGTCCTTTAGTATTATCTTGGCTTTTTGCTTCCTTTTATTTAAGATTGTTAGTGTGCTGGTTTTGTGCTGCCAAATTTACTTCGCTGCAGTAGTGTGTGTTTGTGGAGAAGTAATCATTTTTTGATTCATTTTGGAAGCACTCATCTGTCAAACCAGCGTGTGAAGGAAAAATTATTAAATAAAAAATTGTATGAAATACAGCTCTAGTCCACTTGCCTTGGAGTCCAGGAAAGGTGCTTTCAAGCAAGATTACAATAGTACATATTGTACTGGTGTGTGACCAAAGCCTCCATGCCACAAAAACATGGTGAAAAGATGATAGATACCCACAGTATTGAAGGTTCTGCTTCTTTAATAACTGAAATTTTCTACTGTCTGTTGTTTTAAGACCACGTTCATTCTACCTGTGGAGCTCAATGAAGCCCAGGCTTCAATCTTGTGTTTCATTACAATGGAAATCTTGCTTACAAAACTCTGCTGAAGCCTACAAAAAGGAAATGCCACATTTGGATGATTTCCAAAGACTTTTAAGGATCAGAAGGATTTAAAAGGGGATTTTAATTTATCTGTATGTGTTTCTCTTTGCCCTCTCCCCCACCAATCTACTGGCCTGTGATACCAATGTACTGTTTCTACTCCCCAAAATCGCTGCACACCAGGCCCATTGGAGTGTCCAGCTGCTGCTCTGTTGCAGACATCAGGGAGGAAACTGGCATGAAAACCACATTGACTTATTTGGTGTTCAAGGAAAAAATGGTGTTAGCGGAACAGTCTGGGCAGATGATGCTTATGCTGTTCAATCTTTGAAGAAAAAGTAGTATTTATCCATAAAATGAGCACCAGCCGTAACTACTTGCAGATTTTTATTCCGCTTTATCCTTTCTGTGCTTACTTGCAAGCAAATTGCATTTTAGTAGTGTTATCTCCTGATTTTTAGAGCTCACAGAAGGCTGAAGTCATAAGTGGGAAGCTTCATGCTTGCTAATGAAGTGGACAGTAAAGGGATTTTGAACCCTTCTGTGAGCCTGCTGAAGTCAGGAAATCAGCAGTGAGGAAGAAGATGCTGTTTCTTGCAAACAAAATAAGATTCAAGTGGATTGGTATTGTAGGCTTTGCATGGAGGGAGGAAATTAAGATCCACAAAGGCTTGTCAGAAATGGTATGTTTGCAAATTTTCCTTTATTGTGCTGCTTGCCTCCCATCCTCAGTAGCGTTTGTTTCTTTGTTTGGAAGTAAAACTTGTTTCTGTGTGTGAGGGTGACTGATTCTGTCTGGGAGACCATAGCTAAAGCCAGCACTTTCTTCAAAGAATGTGTAACTCTGGTCGAGTGCTGTTCTTCTAAGGTAAAGGTGTCCAGGTGGGCTTGCCTTTTTTTATTTTTTTTTTTTCCCCACTGTGTGCTACAGGGAGTTTGGGGCAGCAGAGCTCCCTGGAAGTGCTCTCAAGCAGTGTGGGAGGCAGATCGCAAGCAAGCCTGGGAGTTTGAGCGGGCGTCTGTCTGAGTGTGGGTGAGGTGAGGAAGAGAACATGGGTGGCTTTTTTTTTCTTTTTTTTCTTTTTTTTAATAAAGGTTGAGAAAAGGTCCTAGGGAAGAGGTGGTAGAGATAGAAAATACAGCCAGGACAGGAAAGAGTCTGCAGAAGGCAGGAATGTTGAAGCTAAAAACATATCCTTGACATAAGTGTAAAGCCCACAGTACTGTGTAATATGGATGAGAGTGGATTGCAGTCAGGAAGTCAAAAGGTGTTTAACAAAACCACTGGAGATGCTATAAGTTAGTTGACCAGAAAGTGGTTTGGTTGTATTATAACTAAATGTAGTAATACACATTTTGATATTTCAGAGTGTGCCTGCTTGGGATGTGGAAGTGCAGAACTTGTTTACTTGGGTTGCCCTTAAAGAGTGAGATAATGTTTTTTGCATTGTCCACATCTGCTCATGTGTCTGGTGAGAGAGAGGTGAAGATGGTGAGACATGGGAACGCTGAAACTTGCTGAGGACATGAGTTCAGAAAAAAGCGTGAAGGCAGAAGGATACAAGCCTTGGGAGAGAGATTGAACTGGAGAGGGAAGCAGGAGGGAGGTTAATGTCTCATTCAGGTTGTCACTCTGTTCAGCAACTTATTCCTACACATACCTTTGCTTTTTTTTCTTTTTTTGCACATATGTTTGCAGTGTTTATACTTTCAAGTACGGTGACAAATAGAAATATGCTTGATTAAGACAGCTAGGAGAGTTGGCAACAGAAGTTTCAAATGGTGGGAGAACAGGTTTTTTATCTGGAAAACGCAAAATGAATGTGGTACAGAGAGCAAGAGTTGCTGTAGGGGTTTTTCTGAGAGAGTAAAATTTAAAAAAAAAAAAAAGAAGAAGAAGAAGAGAAAGGTGTTTTGGTAAAGTGTGAGGGAAGAAATATCTGAGTTCAGGCCCAGTAGTCAGATGAGACTCGCTCAAGCTGTTGCAGTTTTTCAAGACAAGCTGTTGGAGAGAAGTAGTGGCAGGCAGGTGGAGTGCTGCCTGCTGGAGAGGGATGGGCATTCTCCGTGTGAGGAGCAGGAGACACCATCCTTTCTCCTGCAGCTCTCCAGGGAATGGGAGAAGACCCGGACTTACCAGGGCTGCAGCTTATTGGGGGGATCTGACTAAGCTGATAGGGGACACTCACCGTAAGTCTCAGTTTCACAGAGGAATGCATGAGCTGTGTTTGAAGAATCACCCCGTGTCACAGAAGGCAGAGACACTTCTCACATCCACCTGAAGGCAGAGAGGAAGGAGGCTTTGGCTTCCGAGGTAATTTTGCCAGTCACAGAGATGTGTGAGTCTCTCTCTGTGAGGGACAAAGTTACGTGAATGTGAAGAGCCAGTTGTACTTCACCGAAGCAGAGCTGTGGGCTGGGTGGCATGGCAATTTAAATATTCAGGATAAGAGAGGATGGCAACCTCTCTGCCTGCTGATCCGTCCATACACATGGTCAAATGTCAAAACACTTCTGTGTGTTTTTAACCAGCTTGGAGCAGGGGATGTACTAGCTTAGGGCTCTTGTGTTTGTTCTCAACCGCTTCATGGGTTTTTTTCCCATTTCTTGGATTAACATCTGGAGGGAGTGGTTTTTGTGTTTTGAGGGATTTTTTTGAGAGGCTGTGGTCTGCAGCAGAGGGCAGGGAGCAGTGAATAGTGGCAGGGAATGGGACACAGCTGGGGATGGATTTAGCCACACAAACATCCATCTGCCCATCTCCATTAGGAAAGCAAGGGTAATGGCAGTAAAACACACTTTCCTTTAATCCATTTCTCCACACCTTTATCTCAAGATCGACTTCAAAATTCAAAGTACCAAATAAAGGAGTTGCATAAAGGGTGGCTATTGCCGTACCCTGGAGCATGATGTGAAATACAATAAGAAACTCTTTAGCGAACCTGGAAATCACAGTGAAGAAATAGGACAAATGTTCAAAAATGCTCTTAATTAACTTGCATTATCAGTAACTGCACTGAGTTGGTTCTCATTTAAATTTTCAATCTGGAGCCCCTTCTGACTGGAGTTTTTCATCATTACTGCTACAATTTAGCCTTTGCAATTGGGACACTTCAAAAATTATGGGCTTTCCTATCTAAGAAAAAGCTGCACCAAGTTCTGTCTTTTAATGCTTAAAACTCATTCTGATATAAATGAGAAAAATGTAGCTTTGCTATGAATATTACTTTTTTGAGAAAGCTGGGAGGATTTCATATTTGTTTAGGTAGTGATGTTTTAAAATTTGCATACAGTTCTTTGAAATTCCACCTTTTGTTGCTGCAAATGTCATTTTTAGTTCTAAATGAAAAATGATAAATACTTTTCCAGGAGCCTGGAGCTCAAGGATTAATGTGGTTGAACTAGTTAAATGTTAAATCTATTCAAAGTAAAACTGCGTAGAGACTGCAAATGTTCTTGCATGCAAGTAAATCCTTTTAATATTGAGTCTGGTTTGCTAAAGACATAACTACTCTGCCAGCTTGTTCCGTACAGATAAGTTATGTATGTTATAGGCACTTTATCTTAGGGTGCTATATTTACTGTCCCCATTAATGCTAAGCTGAGATCGCAGTTTAATTCTGCTTTGTATTAAAATGGGAATCAGTCTTTTTGAACAGAAGGAAGATGCTGTAGAACACTGTATTTTAAACATAGATTTCATATCCTTGATGGATAGAAACAAAAGTTTCTCAAGAAAATTACATGGACCATTACAGAGGTTTAAATAGTTCTCTCGTCTCCTTCAAATAAATATCTCTTCAGACTTTATCTGATAAGAGTCCTTGATGGCCTTTAGTTGAACTTGGTTACATCTGCGAGATGAAAGTATTGCACATCCCAACACCATCTTTTTGTACCAGTAAGTGCTGTTGAAACTTCTGTTTATCAAATGACTGAGAAGTCTTAATTCTGTCCCTTGATTTAGCAGACTGGCCATCCATTCCCTCATACCTAAACTTAAATAGGAATGTTTTGCAAAACAGTGGTAGGGAGGGTATTTTTATTTCACCCTGCTTATATGAACCTGTGGATAAAGCACTGCGGAAGAGATGCCTTGGGATTCCAAGTTCAAGTACACACAAGTCGGGGAGTGAAAAGCATTTACGCTGGGACAAGTTTCAATGCCTTATGTTCACTGAATAAAAGGTTCCTTTTTTTCACCCAGTTACATTCTTGGAAGTGACCGAGTTATTTTGGCTGCTGTTTCTCAGAAAACTCAGCCTGAGCTTGGCACATGCAGCTTCAGCACAAAAGATCTACAGAGTCTCAAGGGTCTCCTAAGCAATGAAGAGCTTTGGGAAGCTACAGGTACTCTCAAATGTAAATTGTTGCTTTTATTCTTTAAGAGTTGGGATTTTAAATTTGCATGTCAGTTTGGGCCATTTCTTCCTTTACTGCTGGTACCATCACACAGCCTTTTTTTATTTTTTTCTCTTCTATATTAAACAAAAGCCAGGGCTGCTACACTGGGGTCACACCTGTGGCACAACAAATCCAGTAGCTAGTTTCTGACGTAACCAGATCGTGGTGCTTTGGGAAAGGTTTTTAACACCACAGGAGATAGGGAGGAGACAATGATTCTCCTCTTACCTCCTCTGTAATTAGACTGTAATAAGACCTTGCACATGATGTCTAATAGCCCTTCTAAGACCATTGCCAGCAATGCAGCAGTGCTAGCAGTTGTTCTGTGTGTAACAGAGTACAGAGAAGTGGACCTATGCTCCTGGCCCACTGATTTGTCTTGATGGTGACTTTAGCAAGCTACTTGCTTGTAGGAAAGCTCATTCCTTCTACTTTGGCTTAATTTCCATAATACCTCTTCTTCTGGAGCTTGAGCCCCTTAAGGGACTGCAATAGCCAGAGATGAGACATGTCCCACCTTCATTTCATCAGCAACTAACCTGCCGGGGTGGTTCTGCAGCTGCCAGATGTTGTCAAGCATCATGTCTTCACACTGGCTTTTCTGAAGGGGACGCTAATCTGGGCCTCAGTGATTCTTCAGGATTGATGTGGCTCTGAAGTAATTTTTCCTAGCAAAAATGCAGAGAATATATGCAGTTAATGAAGTCTCTGAATACAAAGATGGGACTGAAGATGTGAATGTAGTGTTAGTTTTTCAGAATGGAGACTTGGAGGTGATATAAAGGTTTTAGAGAAGAGGATACATATATATGCGCAGACATATATGGAAAAAAAAAGAGAATTCATGTGATTTGAGGCTCTTTCTAATTGCTTCTGCCATGTAATATGGAAGAGAATGACTTCTCCCACTCGTAGTTGCAAGATCACTAAACTGCAGCCCAGTCATCTATAAATGGAAACTGCTGTGTTTTCCTGACTAGCTCTGAGTAGTATGAGAGCTGCACAATTACTGTGATTGAATCAAACAGAAACTCATCCAAGAAGCAAGAAGGGTGTTTCCAAAAACTATCCTAGTTGGAGTATAATAAGTTTTAAATCTATGCTGTTATATATAAAATCTGTGGCCAGAAACTTGGTAAAAACTTCAAGAACCTTGTTTCTGCTTCAAAGAGAAGATTTATTTAGCTTTCAAGCAATCACAAGGAAAACGTGGCTGTGGTCTGTAATTTTTATGGATGTAGTTAAAAAGTTTTTTTGGAGGTTTGAGAGCTGTTGATAAAATGACAAACTACTTGTGCTTCATGAGCATTTCCCTCACTCTGGAAACTGTAAATGCCCTAGATGGTAGCAGTGATAAGTTATGCATTTCATCCATAAATAATGCATGTCCATGTTAATTTATTTAATTGTTAGTATGGTATCTGTGCAGGGATTATTCCATCTCCTGCCTAACACTACCCTTGTTGATTTCTATTTGTGATTACTTAAGTCCTTAGGAAGTAACTTTCTGCTTTGGGGGAGAAAACTAGGGGGGGTGATGACCGTCATCTGTCATACCCCTGTCAGCCCCTTTACATAACATACAGGCAATTCCTGTAAGAAGTGGGTTTGTCTTGTCAGCATGCCATGGGTGGGAGGGGACTGCCTGTGGGTTTTCCTCTCAGCGTTGTGTTGTCTGGCAAAATTGCCACTGCCAAGCTGCAGCTCGCCAGGACCTGGGTAGCAAGGATCATGCAGAGGTCTTGGAGCTCACCGCCTTGAGGAGGTGGGGAAGAAGCAACCTCGGCTTCATCAGGCGCATGTGTTATTAATGGAGTTCAGAAGGACACTGCAAGAGAGCTACGACAGGCTGCGTGATACTTGATTTCCACACCTAAATGTGTCTTCCTGCCCTTCGGAGTATCTCAGGGTGAGGGCTCTTCCTAACAACCTGCTGTGATGGGTGGGTGGGTTAAAGCAGCGATGTGCAGGGATGGTGAAACCTCTTTGGCTCCTGCACACAGACTGTAGGCGGTTTTGGATTTCCAGGAAGATGAGGCAGCTCCTCCTACAGTGAAGTAATCTGCCTTCCCTTCCTTCTTCATTTGGTTGGGTTTTCTGCTGCTGGTTTTTTGTTAGGTAGCGTTTTCCTTTAATATAATTGGAGAAGCTGTTGAACTGCCACTAATGAAGAACAGCTAGAACAGTGGTTGTAAATGTAATCCTGTCAAATATAAATCTGCTTTCAGCAAAGCAACAGAAGTTGTTTTATTTTTAATCAGACATTATCCCTGCTACAATTTTTAAAAAGCACAGCAAGACTTTGAAATCTCTGAGGGTGTTGAAATGTAGCACAATTGTAACAAAATGGATAAACTTTGGCCGCATTGCTTTCTTGAAATAAAAGAATTTCGAGCTTATTCCACCAAAATAGCCTTGTAGTAAGATAAAATAAAAGAATAACATGGAAAAACGTACACCTTTTAAGACGTGAATGTGCATATACGTGCTTGCAAGAGACTCATTGCTTCTGTCACATTTTTCTTTCCTCCATACTTCCTTTGTTGTATCTTGCCTTTAATTATTTTTGAAATCCCAAGAAGCAGCTGTATCTGTACTGTATCTCATAGGTTGGAGACACAGTGATGTCTTGGAGCTCTCTGAAGTGCTGCAGAATAAGCCCTAAGAAGTAGAAATGAGAAAGTATAGGCTTCAACTGAGATTCCTTTCATCAGGATATTCAGTGTTGCAGCCATCCTGTAAATGGCAAAATCAGGTCAAAATTGCCAGACTCCCACTTTCTGAAAGAAAATTTTGTGTAAACTTCCCAATTCAAACCTTTGAAACAGAAGACTTTATAAACAAGTATTGTTATGGTTTATAATACGGAAAACAGTATTATAATAACTTTGTTGTCACAGACAGCTTATTTCAGAGTTTTCCTTCATTCAATTTTGTAGTATTTGTGGTGCCCCAATAAAGCCTGTGTTCTGACACTTCAGGTTCTAATTGTTAGGGCGATTCTAGCATTACGCTCGCTAATGTGCTCCTTGGTACTGTCAAGCTCTTGCCTTGGGCTAGCTCTTTCATTTTTACCGTGTTAAAATGAGGTGAGTGGTTACAGCTTGGGCTCAGCTGGTGCTGAGGCACGTGGCCAGAGCCACAGAAGAGGCTCCTTCTCCTCCTCTTCCTGGGCAGAGGGTGTGATGAGCTGAAAGGAGGGGAAAGTGTTCGATTCTCTGACCTGACAGCCCTGGGTGAAGCTGAGGCAGCCACATGGAAACAGAAGGGTGAATTAAGCCCCCGCTGTCTCTCTTCTGTCTTAAATCTTGTAACTCTCGGGAAGCCAGGTGGGCAGAGGAAACAAAATTTGAGGTTAAATAGTGTAGTGAGCTTGGATTAGTACTTTAGTGCAGGGGTGAAGGCCATTCTGCCCTGAATGAGGTGTAGTTGTGAAAGAAAACACTATCCCAATGCTGACTTATTTTGTCATTTCTTGTAGATACAAGAAATGTAAGAACTTGCTGTTCAGAGTGGGGATCTGGTATAGTTTTTATGCAGTACGCATGCTGCTGATGATAACATACCTAGAATGAAGGTTTCCTGTTGTGTGAGATTTTTAGTAAATTGCTAATTGATCTTATTTCATGAACTAAGTTAGTTGTGGGATTTTTTTAAATGTAACTAATGCATAAAACCTTAATGTTACGAATGCAAATCGTAAGTATCTGCTGCATGTTCGATGTTTGGCGAGTGAATTTAAACACAGTAGTTAAGATACTCAGCTGTAGTTTTAACACCCTACTCTTCTAAGCACGAGAATTAATCTGCAAAACATACATAATTTGGTTTGTGTGGCTGACCTGCTAGCGTGCTAGTTTTTGTTTGGTTACTTTACTTCTTGAGGTATCAAAAGTTTTCACCAGCCTTGTCTTTGATGGATGATTTAGTTCTTATTTTAGTTTTGTTTGGGGAAGAAAGTAACAAAACAAACCCACCAGAAAACCAAACTCTGTAAGAGCTGTGTGCTGATTTTGGCTGGGACAGAGTTAATTTCTCATTCGTAAAATGACACAGAGATATGTCTTCTGGTGTTGTGCTTGATGATGGGGAGAGTGTTCCCCCTCCCTGCCCTCCTCCAGTTTTCTCGTAAGGCTTCCTGGTCTCATCAGTCTGTATTTCTTGAGATTCCTCAGGACTTTCAAGTCCTGGCAAAAAAAATGAAGGGCTTAATTCCAACAAGTGTGTGCCTCTTCAGCGGAATTGGTTCCTTCTTTGTAGTGGTTCACATTAGGACATCGGGCAGCAGGACGAGGAGCCTGGCTTCCAGTCTTCCTCCCAGTCAGCATCAAATTCTTCTTCCCTTCCTCCTGGGAAATTATTCAGATGAAATTTGTGTGGGTTTGATAGAAGGGAAACAATGTTTTCCACCAAACTCAAGTATTTGCTGAAGGCCTCTGCTTCCTCTACATATGTCACTGGCAGCCGTAGGGAAGCTGGAATCATCTTGGCTACTGAAGCAATTCAGTAATTTATTGTGTGTGTTTCAGTAGCAGTAATCAGAGCTAGATTTGGCCAAATTAAATTTAAATTCTATTCACTTCTTTACCAGCCGGTGGAAGCATGGGAATGTCTCCTGGTGGCTTGATAAGATTTTGTTGCACAAGCCAGGAGGATTTCTCTTAATTGAATCTGACCTCCAGTAGTCATTGTTTTGGGTTGCTTTTCTGGTCTTCTCTCTCTGACTGGGAATGCAACCTTGATCCTTCTGCAACCTAAGCTGAGCCTTGCAGGCTGCATGCATGTGAAATGCCACAACTTCAGTGGCATTTCCCTTGCCAAAATGTCTGCTAGATTGCCTCATCGTTGTGTGGCATAAACATTTTTAAGTTTTTCAAAGGCAAAAGCTGTACGTATAGCAGTTTCTTAGTGGATGGATTTAATTTGGTTTGTCTGAGGAGGGAGAACTGCACTGGAGATTACCTTTATGTTGTTGATGTGTAAATTTTAATTTAGCAATATATTTACTAATGCTTCCAGCTGTTTTTCTATTTTATTCTAGAAATTAGCACTTCAGGTGTTTAATTAAAGCCTCTGGGATTTTTTTAGTTTTCATTTTGGTTTCACTTTTTAGTCTAAAAATCTTTCGTGTGAGTCTGAAACCTTATTTTTAACCTTTAAAGTACTTTTAAATGGCTGGTTTTGAATCTGAGCTCTAATGATTCGATATATTTTTATTTTTAAATTTGACCAGCAAGCTGAAGAGCAATTTGAAATTTTCTGTTAAGCATGCATGAAGCCTTTGATTATTGCTTGCTTGCTGAGTATTCTAATGAGTACCATTACATCCCAGAAGGCCAACCGTGTCCTGGGATGTATCAAGAGAAGCGTGGCCAGCAGGTCAAGAGAGGTGATTCTCCCCCTATACTCTGCTCTTGTGAGACCCCACCTCAAATACTGCGTCCAGTTCTGGTGCCCCCACCATAAGAGGGACGTGGATCTGTTGGACCGTGTTCAGAGGAGGGCCACAAGGATGATCCAGGGGCTGGAGCACCTCTGCTATGAGGACAGGCTGCGGGTGCTGGGATTGCTCAGTTTTGAAAAGAGAAGACTTTGGGGAGACCTAATAGCTGCCTTCCACTACATGAAGGGAACCTACAGGAAGGCTGGGGAGGGACTTTTGACAAGAGTGTCCACTGATAGGACAAGGGGAAATGGGTTTAAGTTGAAGGAGAATAGATTTCGATTAGATCTTAGGAAGAAATTCTTTAGTATGAGGGCGGCAAGACTTTGGAATAAATTGCCCAGAGATGTTGTGGCTGCCCCCTCCCTGGAGGTGTTCAAGGCCAGATTAGACAGAGCCTTGAGTAGGCTGATCTAGTTGGGAGGTGTCCCTGCCCATGACAGGGAGGTTGGACTAGATGATCTCTAAGGTCCCTTCCAGCCTAGGCCGTTCTATGATTCTATGACATCCTTTTGGTTACTTCCAACTCGGAAATTAACTTCTAAGATGTTTGCCATAAGTGCATGTGTGCAAGAAGAAAATTGCTTGCAAAAGTTTTTTTAAGGTGATCTCAGCACGATCTTTATTTAGTATTGCCCCCATTAAATGAGTGTTGGGAGCACTATCCACTTAAGAGAAGCAAGTCCATATGGGCTAAGCTGGGCCATGTCGTTGCATCTCATGGGTTTCTGAGTGGCAACTGCTGTATGAATGCTTAACTCTTTGCTTTGGGTAACTCCATACTTTCCTGCAACAATAACACAGGATAAAAGTATGTTTGTGGATAGCTAACACACCATTTGCACCTTCTAGTAGAAGTTCACAAGCTATCACAAGTTATTATGCAGCATTTGGGACCATAAAGTGGTACCTCTAGCCCAATATTCATGGCTTCCATCTACAAAGTCCACATTAAACATTTTCCTTGTAGTTATGTTAGTGCAATCTGCATTTTAGGGTGGAGGGCTGGTTTGAAAGAGGCCATATTCTTCCCTCACAGTAAACAATGTTTCCTGATTTATCACGATAAGGACTGTAGTTGTCTTTGTATACACATTCCGTTCAATTCCAAATGGCCATGACATTTGAAAGTCTTAGATAAACTTGTATCTATCATCATTTACAATATGTGGATTCAGGATCTAATCACTCAATTCTCTTAAGCTGCCATTGTTTGTTGCTCTCTGGCCATGCTGAGTGTGTAACTTCAAGACTGAGCCCACTTTAAAATAACCCCAAAGTAACTAGATACTTGGTTTTGTTTAGTTTTCACTGTTTCACAGTGGCAGTAATCTAAAACCAAAACTGGATTTTATTTTTTTTTATTGCCTTTCTGCATATAAATAGATAGCACAAGTTTCATTCCTTGGTAATGTGTCAAGCTGACATTTATCTTGGTGAAAACATGGAGCAGCCTCAGCTTTGTTGTGGTAAGGAAGCCAAAAACTTAACACTACTTAGCTCTGGAGTGGCAAGAGGAAGGATGGAAATGAGAATGAGAATTAAACCTTTTCCTTTTTTCCTTTCCCCTCAATGTTCTGATGCCCTGTCAAGTGGTTTTTAATGACAAATAATTTTGCTGCCACATTTTTTTAATTATTTTGAAAGTTAGCAATTTGGCCAAAATTGTCGGGTAAAAGGATGCTCGCACATATGAGCTTATATGAATGTAACACCAGAGCTGGAGATTGAAGCACCACTGTTAAGAACTGCCTCAAATCCAGTTCAGAACCAGTGATACTCCACTCCCACATGGATCTTGTAAGTCCTTCTGTAACCACGTCAGATTTGGTGCAGGTGGTTATTGCGAGGCGGTAAACTGCCAGCCTTGACTATAAGCTGAGCCTAAGGTCTTTGTCATCCCGTTTTAATAACAAAAACCTGCAGACTGATGAGGAACTTGCTGAAGTTAATGGAAAGACCTTAATTTGACATCAGTGGGACTTGAACCAGGCATTGGCCGTGCAATTGCTGTGGCGAAAAAGCCCTTCTGTGGTGTTTTTTGAGGGTACTTCTGTAAAAGCAGCATGCCTATGGCTGCATGTAACCATTTTCAGTCCCTTTTCATGTGCTAGTTGTTCTTTATCATGAATAGTTAACATGTCTTTGTGTCTGCTGTGTGTACGGCTACATGTGCAGTGCTATTGCTGGCTGCTGAAGAGCAGATTTCCTACAAAGCCTTTGGGTGTGTACCGAGAGCTGCAGATGGGAAGTGCCTTTCCTGTGGAATTTAGATTAAAATTGCTGCACATAACATATCATTCTGTAGTTCAAAAATCTAGATTAGGTTGTAAAAATTAAAATTTGTAATATTAAAATCTTAAATACATAATTTTGCTGGATTATATCTTTCTTCTCCAATCTCAGTGCCGCTGTTTATATTAGGGCGACTGTATGAAATTTTTACAGGAAAAAATTAAGTGGTGTTTTGACCATTAGGTGCGAGCCTTGGCTTGAAATATTACTGCATATTATTTCCTGTAGAATTCCCTGTTCATGTATGGGTGTGTAATTTATTTATTTTTTTACATTTGGCTGTGTCTCTGCAATCTCATCAATCATGCTTAAAATGAATAGACTTTTAAAACATAGATATCGCATCATGTGTTTAATTAAACATGTGTCTAATCCTACAGTTGTTAATCTGTTGAACTCCTATTGGAACTTAAAGCCTGGATAAAATCTCACATAAGGTATTGAGGAAGTGCATGTCTAGGAGAAATCTTTATTCGTAATTTTAAATACTACTTCAGTACCGTGTAAGCTTTTAGTTATTTAGCACTTTAAGTGTTTCCTCCCATTTTGATGGTGAATTGCTGTATCTGTTTAGTTTTCCTTGGATCATTTCCTGTCTACAAGACTCTATCTTAATTCTCAGCCTTTCTAGTAAACACTCAGTAGATAGGAAGTTATAGCTTCATAATAGACCACATCCATGTGGAGATCTGTAAACATCCTTTTACATTTCTTTTTTTGAGATTTATTCACTAGTCATTCTGCTATTCTTCTTGCTTTCTGTGACAGCTTGGCTAGGGAGGGCTTGTAAAATAGGAACCTGTCAATACACCAAGCTAAAGCTATACAGAGAAGGTGTACCAGTGTGAATCTTAAAGTATTGTATGTAGACTAAAAAGCAAACATTATAAGGTGATCAGCATTTTTGATAGCTGAAGGAAGAGATGTGCACAAACACAAAAACTACCTGCTGCCCTGGAAATATTTTTTTTTCCTCATTATCACTTTGGAAAAAGTTAGAACAAGGAATGGATTAAGTTGATGACCATCGATTGAGTGCTTCTAGTGGGCAACCTGAAACACAATAAATTTTGTCCTGACCTTGTACTGCTGCCCATAAGGTGATGAGAATACTTCCCTAGTTTAGGCCTCTGACTCATGAAGTTTCATGCATCAGGTTTTGCCACAGTGGGAACCCTGTCCTTTCCATGTTATGAACTCCAGGAACCTCAGCACAACGGTGAGTACTTCTGGGTCTGGGACCCCATGGCTGACCAGCCTGCCTGCCTTTTGAACCTGGCATGTCTGGTCCAGAGGGAAAACGCAGCACCACAATGTAGCTGGAGGACTTATGCTTTCCATCACTTGTAGCTTCTCTTCAGTTTTGCCCCGTTATACATCCCAGTGAGGAATACAGGAAATAAAATTCTCTCAAGAGCATCTGCTCAATTGACTGTATGTTTTCATTGCTTATGGATCAAGATGAATAGACATTCATCACTGAATCAGCAGTGTGCCCAGGTGGCCAAGAAGGCCAATAGCATCCTGGCCTGTATCAGGAATAGTGTGGCCAGTAGAACCAGGGAACTGATTGCCCCCCCTGTACTTGGCACTGATGAGGCCACATCTCGAGTGCTGTTCAGTTTTGGGCCCCTCGCTACAAGAAAGACATTGAGGCATTGAAGCATGTGCACAGAAGGGCAACAAAGCTGGTGAAGGGTCTAGAGAACAAGTCTTAGGAGGAGTGGCTGAGGGAACTGGGGCTGTTCAGCCTGGAGAAAAGGAGAGTGAGGAGAGACCTTATCGCTCTCTACAACTACCTTAAAGGAGGTGTAGCAAGATGGGGATTGGCCTGTTCAACCAAGTAACAAGTGACAGAATAAGAGGAAATTGCCTCAAGTTACAAGGGAGTTTTAGATTGAATATTAGGAAAGATTTCTTTACTGAAAGGCTTATCAGGCATTGGAACAGGTTGCCTAGGGCAGTGGTGGAGTCCCCTTTCCTGGATGAAGAGTTGGGTAGACATGGTGCTTAGGGATGTGGTTTAGTTGAGGACTTGTCAGTGTTAGGTTAATAGTTGGCCTTGATGATCACAGAATCACAGAAAGATCTTAAAGGTCTTTTCCAGTCTAGGCAATTCAGTGAAATTACTTCAGTCCAGATGAACTTTTTCTGTACCTTATAGCATAATTTCTCTTCCTTGTTTGGTTCAAAAGTTGAGATTTATTTCCAAGGAATTTGTGTGTGTGTGTACCATGATATATTAATGATTTCATCATCTGCTTTCTGACTTCGCTAACTTCATTGGAATGGCTCCTAGGAGAGATGCACAAAAGATTCTACCTGTAGTTGTTTGAATTGAAATTTTGAGACCTGAGAAACAAACAGGTCTCAATTTCTAATTCCAGATACCTCACTGTTGACGTTCATCTTTTTAATTCCTTTTCTAGCTAATTTGGCAAAGTGATGGTGAGGTTATTTTCACTAAGAAACCTTCAAATCCTGTCAGTGTTGAGGGTGAAAGGTGTCTATTTCCTTTCCCCTGTGACTTCTAATCTCACTTATGAGCCCAGAAATAAGTTGCAACCTCAGAGGTGGCTAACGTAACTTCTCTGGAGCCCAGCAGCATTGCTCTTGAGGCAGTCGTGTCCCTTCATCTCAGGGGAATGAAACCATTGCTTCAGCATCTCTCTCATGCTAGCCAGAGAGCAAGGGAGTGTGCTGCCTTCATCCTGACTGAACTGAGAAAAAAATAAAAATAAAAATATCTGGTCTCTTTATTGTAGTTCCTAGGAATACTGACAAGGACATTATCTCAGGTCAGGTCTTATTTTGCTGCTGCAATGCAAACCAAAGGAGATAAATTCTTCAGCTTATATGCCATAAAAGCTAGCTTGCTTTTGGAGAGCTCTCTCAAATCTCAGATCTGTCTGATTTTCTCTTTTACCCTTCCTGTTTCACTTTCATGCTTATACCCTATATAAAATATCTGTATATCTGCATGTCTGCTCTGTGTTATTGGGTTCTTGAGGGTAAAGCAAGTACCACTTTCCCCAAACCTTTTGGACAGCTGATATAATAAAGGAAATGGTCTGATTTGTGTACTTGAATGACTGACACAGCCTCCAAATACCTCAGATTACCAAGTCAAGAAAGTCTTTGCAATGAAAACTGTTTCAATGAAAGTAATACTTCAGAGAGTTAATTCTTTTACATAGATAAACCATGCAGAGTCACAGTTATATATTCCTTTCTGACAGATCTAATGTTTATTGATGAATTAGGAACTTTGTCTTTTAAAGGTGAATTCTGGCTGCCCTTTCCCTAACGCTCGCAGTAATGCAGTGTGTCATGTTGTTCATGTTTATCAAAAATTAGCATTTTTCTCATGTTTTGTGATTTCTGTGATCCAAAAGAAGTACAGCTGGTTGGGTTTTCTTCCCAGATAGTGTTCCATTTTTATTCCTGCATGAATTAGCAGCCAAAGAAGTTTCTGCAAGTGTCCTGTTTCCTAGCCTCATTTGGAGCTAGGAAAAAGAAAGCAAATCTAAAGCTAGCCCAACTTTGCCAGAGTTCTTTGCTCTGATATTGACAGTCCTACACAACCTGATATGTTCTTTCTTTAAAACACCCAATCATGAATGCCTTTTTCCATTTATTTGAGTGCTATTCAGTATAATAAAATTTGCATGAAGGCTCAAAGAGGTTGGTGTCCCATAATCGGAATGTTTTTTAAAAAAAAACAAAAGCACCAAAAACTTTATTTATGAGAAGATTTCTTGTGTGTTTTCTATTTTGAAAATAAATGACTCTGCAGCTTGTATTTCATGAGTCTGTTAATAACCTGGCCAACTTCTGATGAACATGCAGTTGATAGGGCTAAGACAAGGGTTGGACTCGATCTGGAAGGTCTGTTTCAACTGAAACTGTTCTATGATTCTATGATTAGTATCCTGTGGCACTTTCTTAGCAAAAGCTGAACACAGAGCTGTTACAGTAACCGAGGTCTTGTCCCTACCTGTAAATAATACTGTGCTATCCCATGGTGTAGTAGAAGTGGTAGTGAACATGGTTTTACATGTGCTTATACTAACGTTTAAGTTGAACCTGCCATCAGTATGTCCAGTCCTGTGAAGCTGATGAATTGAAATTGTAATATTTTGGGTAATACATCCTTAAATATGTTCCTTCCTGTGTGGTAGTGATCACTGTAACTCTTCCGTGCTCAAGGGGGAGACCTTGGTCCATGAGGTGTCATGCTGTCACCTCTACTGAACCCTAAACTGTCTGCCTCCCACACGGTATCACTTGTGCAGAGTTGCCTCTCGGCGATCCGTTGGCATAACTGTAGCACTGTTTCAGATGTGAGCTTGTGACTTTGCAGTTGCAGATGACTTATTTCCTGTAGGAAGGTGACTTGTGTTGCAATGATCGCTGTGCAAACCATGAGCAAATGTTCCAGAGAAACCACTTGTAGTCACTTACGAGAAGCGCTTCAGAGAGCATTTCTTCAGAGCTGCCATCCTACGCATGGCTCTGCTGCTGAACGTGGAACAGGTCACAGCAACTACATGTAACAGTGGACTTGAAGGGAGTAGATGTGAAGAAGAAGCACTGCAATAAAAACTCTGATTTCGAAAGCGCTGGTCAAGAATGGCATTAATCATGTATCTCTATCTTACTACTTCTGGAGTGACTGCAGAGAAAGAGATGATGTTGCTGAGAACAGGGGCTCCTAACTAGAAAAAATTGGTTGTTGAGAGAATGAAGTGACTGTGTATAGGCAGAGCTGTGTGAAGACAAATCTGCAGATAGAAGGTAATACTGCCTACCAATTTTTAAACTGTAAAAGGAAACTGGTGGATGAATGACAAAGATTATCTGTGTCTGGGAAATAGTTCTTGCTGGTAAGTGTGAAGGGAGCGAGCTGCCATTAACCTCCTGCGTAGGAGCGTGAAACTGATGGTGCAATAACAGTAGCTATCTTGAGAATCGTGTGGCCCTGAGGAAAAAAGGGGTAATTGCTTCATGCCTTTGGCTTTCCTTTCGTGCAGCGGTGATTTTTGTGGTGCTGCTCAAGAATATGGTGCTTGGGTGTGAAGGAGGAGTGGGCAGTGCCTTGGCGGCACAGATCACTGTCCCATTCTTGAGATGCGTTTTGCAAGGCAAGTCAGCTCTCGCACTGGTAGGGACATAGTCAGCGTGTGACTAATCTGAGAGCAAAGTAGGTTCTTACTCTGACTGTACAAATGTGTGTCTCGTGGGAAATTCAGATGGGATTTTAAGATTTTGTTCATCTCCAACTACCTTTTCCTGCATCAGGCTTCCTAAGAGAAACGGGTGCTTATGATTTTGATCTCTAACTCTTTATGGAGCATCTAAAGGTGCTGCCATGACTAAATGACCTGTTCTTCATAGAGCTAATTGATAAAACTGCCTGGAAAAGTCCATCCTTATCTAAATGCTGAGTTGTATGCCTGGGGTAACTAATCATTTTTCTGAAAATGTAAATAATAATTTTCATTTACAAACCTACTTCTTTTAGTGTTTTAGGGCTCTTTTGTACAATGTTCAATGCCTTATTTTCATGGACCTAAAAGTGTTTCATAGACCGGGTGTGCTTTGCTAGCTAGGAATAGGCTCATTTCATTCCAACTTTTTAAGTGGGATTTTATTAGGAGTAGGACAAATTAATAACTTTTCCATTTGAGGCTCTGAGGAAGCATTAGACCAGCGATTTTAAATTGTGCAAGTGCTGTTTCCCCAGGATATATTTGTGTGTGAATAGTTTAGGGTTTGGGGTTTTTTTTGCTATTGTTATTTAATTCTGCTGTGTAGCCTTATAGGCAGGCCGAAGACATCTCACGTGACTGAAGAAAATCACTTGCATGAAATCCCAAATTATTTGCCCTTTTCCAGCATTGGTCTTGAGAGCCAAGCAAGCCTGTAGACCTCGAGATTCTTTGGATACTTAACAGAGTGTTTTCCTTTTTGGGACATTGTTTTATGTTAGGAACAAGAAGATGCTCAGATGCTTTCAGTGGGATCTTAGTGTCAATAGAAATCTCCCATGAAACCGCACTCCAGCTTTTGAAACTGGAAGCTCTTTTTTTTCTTGAGATATCTGCCCCAACTTAGTAAATTACAGGCAAGAGAGCCTCATGTTGCTATAGTTTTTTGTGCCATTGGTGAGCCATGGGTTATTCCCCCTCTTCCTCTACTATTCTACAAACACATGGCTGGGGGAATTGGGAGTGGGCATCTCAGATACCACAGAGCATCTGGGAGAAGTATGGATTGAACAGGTTGTTCCTCTCCTCTCTCTTTTACTCCTAAAGCAAAGGATACAGTTTGTATCTACATTTGCAAGGAAGGAAATTTCACTTTTTTTTCTTTATTATTTTTTAGTGAAAGATAACGGGTAGCTGCTGTTCCTGCCTCTGGCACCAAGCTCAGGTAATCACCAGCACCTAAATTCCATACTTCAAAACAGGTGGAGTTGTTTATTGAGTCGCCATCCCTATTAGTGGCAGAAGCCTGTTTAAGTACTACCCCATGTTGGTTTTGTATGCTCTGCTGAACATGGCAAGGCTGAGAGAATGTTAATTTTGGGTGCATTAAGGAACCTGTAGAATGACCCCAGAAACAAACAGCATATGCAGCCACTGATCTTGCTGCTACCTTGCTGTTACCAAGTGATCTTCCTCACCCAAGCAGACATGACCAATCACAGAGAGCTGCAAGGAGATGAG
>NW_009702896.1:19140-20388 GCF_000703405.1 Apaloderma vittatum | reverse complement strand
GAAAGAAAACCCGAACCGACGCAGGTGTTTCGCAAGCTGAGAGTTTCATGGTCATCCATGCCAATCAAGTTAAAAATAATGAAAACTTCTGTGGTTTACATGCATGTCTAGATCTAATAGGTGCTTGCAGTTGTGTTTACCTGTCTGGATGGGTGTTTCTAGTGCAGATTACATTTAGAACTACAAATGCCAAATCTTTAAAAATCCTTCTTTTTCAGTCATTTGTGCATAACACAGACTTTCTCATTACCTATTTAAATGAGCAGCATAATCTGTTTTGCAAAATTTTCTTTCACAGAAGTAAGAACACAAAGCTGAAAGAATACATGATTACTCAAAATATTGCTGGCTTCCCCATTGAAGTTGTAGGGCTAGAGCCAAAGAGGTGCTTAAGGATTTAAAGTTGCATTGAATAGGATTTAAAAGCCAGATTCCTAAATACCTTTTCTGGATTTGTACCTAAATCTTTTAACAACAGTCGGCATGTTCACTTTCAGAGTTTGTCACAGCTGAGAAAGCTACAAACTCTCTCTCACTGTGAAGGCATAGAGATGAGAGCAGAAGAGTGCACAAATGAAAGGGAAGCCAAGAAATTCTCAGACTGCTTTTTGCTGCCCCGAGGTGAAGTTCTTCCTACTCGTTGCCCAGAAGCTGGTGGGTGGAAGAGAAGGTGAGGCCAGAGTCGGTGTCCTCAGTAACACGGGCTTCCTCTCAAAGCTTTGCATGGAGCACTAAGGCAAGAGCCATTGCTAGCACTGGTCACTCATGTGTGCAAAGGGGGTTCACAGCTGGTACAGCCTGCATCAGCATTCGCCCCTATAGAGAGATGCAGTCCAGAGGGATGTGCCAGCTGCTCCCTCCTCAGAAACCATTTGCTTCTCCGAAGAAACAAGTAGAAATTTTGAATACTTACCTGGAATAAAAAGGTGGCATGAAGTAGATGATACCCCCTCTACAGGGGCTCTGCCTTCCCGCACTGCCACATCCGAATCTGGGTATTTCTTCTGTATAAGGTTCTTGTGACCATTCAGGGCATATGTACACAGATATCCCAAGATACACTTGTTGGACTCTTGGTTATGAGGTGTGCAGTGCTGGAGAGTCTGTAAAAAGTCCCACCACATCTCACAGAGAAGATACTGGCTTCAGTATTTCTAGAACCCACGTACTTTTTTGACCTGCTGTTTATCATACCTGCTGCCAGCAGTTCCTCTCTGTCCTGGTCCCCGCCAGGGGAGCATTGTACAG
>NW_009702896.1:0-19109 GCF_000703405.1 Apaloderma vittatum | reverse complement strand
ACCACTCAGAAATAAGATACTACTAGTGGTAAGCTGTTTGAGTCACTGTGTGAGGAAGGAGCGTTGGTGGGGATATTTGTGTTGGAGATACGTCTCCCTCACCCTGCATTTTCTTCACTGTCCTGGAAGTTCCCTCCAGTAACTGAGCAGCATCATCTGGCACTGACTTTTCCTTCATCTTCTCTTAAGGACATCCTTCTGCCACTGGTAGGATTTTATCCCATATCTCTTTATCCACAGTGTAAAATTTCTTCTAAGATTCCTACTAAGGGATGAATATTTGATCCACTGTCAACCTGCCTTCCAGTGTGCATCCTCCATAACTGCTCTCCCACTGCTTAGGTTCTTGTAACTAATGTTTCTACTGAAGTGTTGGAAGAGGAAGGGGATGACCAAAAAAAAAGTCTTTATTCAGGTTTGGTTTTTTTAAAATTGCATTCCCTTCAATATCTAAAGTGTTCTGACTCAGAAGGGAACCATTTCATTTCTTAATAATATTGGTATCTGTAAGAAAAATCAATCAATCAACCATCTCTGCCAGAGAGGCACTCAAGGGGGTCATCTAGAGAAGCACTCAAGTTTACTTTTCTAGTATATGCTGGGGTTTGCTTTTGTTCAAGGTTTTGGGCTCAGTTTCCTTTTCTTTTGCGAGTTTGTTTCGCCTTGAGATTCAGACCACTATGGGTAACGTTAAGGTGAAATGAAAGGTTGCAGTTCACATCTGAGATTTTCAGTCAAAAAGGTTAGATTGTTTGTTTGTCCCCTTTTACCCTTCCAAAGGCCTGCCATGTATTTTCACTAATGTGTTATATTCTGTGTTAGAAGAGAATACTTGTGATTTTCTGAATGCAGCTTTTGTGGTGGACTCTGTTCCCCCCTGGAAAGGAACCTGTTCCGTTTCTCTGACAGTAGGAAGCAGCTGTACCTGTTTTGTGTTTTTTCCGTGTCTGTGGGAGCCTGCTCTGATAGAAATGACTGGGAATTTTCCCATTGATGTTGGCAGGAAGGATGATAAGACAAACACAAAACTTGCACACTAGAAGTTCTTAGTCCTGTTGGTCCTTTTGATGTAAAGCATCTGTCTTTGTCCCGGAGAAGTTCCTACCCCATAAAATCCCTCACAATGAGAATGATGAGCTCTTTTGCAGAATGATGACAAAAGTGTATTTCTCCTCTGTGGCAGAAACTTTGAAATTGCTGGCAAAGAGAGATTATTTCTAGAAACTCTGAAAGACAGAGGGTGTAAAAACCTGCAAGAGGGGAAAACCATACATAGGCAATGACTATTTGCATCATGAGAACATTTAATGGCATGAAGTGGGCTTAGCAGAAATAAAAAACATCGTGAGCGCAAAAAGTTTGGCTGAAAGTGGGTATAGCACTCTGATGTTCTGAGGATTTTGTACCTGTGATTTAACTTGCTCAACTCACCAAAGTCTAGAGTTACAGCTTTTTAATGCAATGTGGAAGATCAGTTTTCAGGCTTAAAAAAAAAAGTATAAAAGCTATGTTGTTTTTTTCTTACAAGTATTAATTGAATGTCAGTTTATTTTGTGCCTATCTACGTATTTAATAAATATTTTGCATCTGCTAGAGGAAATAAATTGAACTTGTCAAAGTTCATCTGTGAAGGCACTTTATTGTGGCTTACTGAATGTATAGGACTAGTCCTGCAGAGTCTAAAGAGGCTAAGATTTCAGTTTACCCAGAAATCTTGCTCTTGTAAGTCTGAAGCTTCAAGAAAGGTTATTTTCTGTGTTCTGTACAATTAAGTACAGGAGACCTGATAGGACTCTCTGTGCAAGATGTGTCAGCTGGAGCATTGCTGTACGGATCTTCAGTGCCAAGCAACTCCAGTTACTCCTTGGTCAAACAAACTTTTTATTCATTAAGGTGCAGTTGTTTGCCAGAGCTATTTGCAGTCATGTGGCAGAGGGGGCACAATTAATACATTGTAAAAATGAATATCTTTTTTTAATGGTGTATGCTACAGAGATGTAATGGAGCCTCGCTGGCAGTGATCTAAGGAGCGATGCAGGGCCAGGGTGAGGATTTGCCAGATCATAGCAGAGCGCTTGAAATTCTCCAACTAGCAGGAAGGGAAAAGTGTGCATGAAGGAGCCCTTGGGAACTATATTTTGGTTCAGCACCATCCGTTAACATTTTCAAACTGTTAAAAGACTGATAAACTACCAGTAATTATAATTTAGAAAATTAGCAGCTGCCAAGACCATCACACACATCACATGTGTTTGTTGGACTGGTTTGAAATTACTTTGCTTTAAAAGAAAAAAGGAAAGAAAGAAAGAAAGAAAGAAAAAAATTCCTGAGCCTGCATCTGCTCCAAGAATAGCATTGAGTTTTGACACATGACAGTTGGTGCTGGCAGTAGTTATTTTTGTTGTTCAGAGTAGGCTTGGGGAACACTTTCCTGGAGTGCGTCACTTCTGCTGTTTACCTTTCGGGTAACAGGGCTACTGAGACCTCTGAATATTTGCAGCAAATCCAAATAAATATCTGAAGCTAGTGGAATCTCCCTTGTCTTTCCTTCCTTGCCTGTGACACTGGACAGAGAGAGAATTAAAAGTACTGGTTGCCAGAAAGAAAACTTTCTTATTTCACAGTTGATTTCCAGTGATTGTAAAGCAACCAATTCAGAGTGGAAGGGCCAAGCAAGGCAGGGTAAGAGTTTAGAAGAAGCTCTTGCTGCAGAGCACTATCACTTCATCTCCTCCCAACCCTCTCAAATAGCCCATCTGTAGAAACCGTGGCTTCAGGCAGAGCAAATGTCACCCATTTCCTCCTGAAGGAATCTGAATGCAGCTGTGACCAGGAGCTAGGGACGATAAGCACCCAGCCATATCACACAGCCATCGCTGTGACAGGAGACGAGGATGGTGAAAAGGCCATGTGGAAGCTTGTGTGGTGTTTTTCCTACAGAGGTTTGTGATCTGTTGTCATCAATGACTAAGTTGGTGCAAAGTCTCTGAGTCGATGATCTCTGAGTCTCACAGAGTTTGAGTAAGATGGTCCAAGAAAATATCATTTTGCATTTTAGCCTACATTTTAGTGTGTGTACTTTTCTTTTTTTGAGTGCAATGGTGTAAAAACTTTGGGTGCTCTTTGCTTTTCCTTCCCACCTGCGGTTCAAGACAGGTCTTCTGGGGCGACACAGCCAACCAGCAAAGCTGCTGCTTGCACTCACTCTTGTATGGCCCACCCGTGGCCACTTCAGAATTTAAACCAAAACATTTTGGAGTGATTGATTTTAAACCCCAGTATCTCCAGGACCCAGTGGTCAGTGCAATGTAACCAACAGGCAAATCGGCTGAACTGAGGTAGTGAAGAATTGCAGCAGAACTGCCTCTGCATCTAAGGGATAGGAACAGCTCAGGGTTTTTCTTCATCAGCAGTTCCAGTTTGTCTTGAATCTACACCTTTACAAGAAGTGATGTCACTTATCAGCTTAATCTAACTCTTTGTGGAATATGTAAGGAGAAATTACTCTTTCCAAATAACATTTCAAGTACTGTGAAGCAAGGTGATTGCTCAGGACTTGGAGAGTACAGGACATTATGTAATGAAAACAAAAGTAAAACATACTGCATTTTGTTATTTCATCTCTGTGAACACTTTACTGTATAATTCTGTTATTCTAAAATTATAAACAAACTTACCCTGATATAATCTAGTTTTCATTATAGACACCAAATGCTATTATATTGGGCAACAAATTGGCTTAAGATAGTTCTGACTTTAGAAAGTAAGATTGTAATTAAGAGATTTATAATTTAATAAAGTCTGATGATATACCCCATAGCTTTTAGAGGTTTATTTTCAGTTCAGGGTTCCCATTAGTCTAATTTACATTTATTGGTACAATCATTAGATTTAAGATATGCCTTTTTTTCTTAACCAACAAAGAATGTCAGTGTGAGATATTGAAAAGAAGCAGTATGAGGGAACCATCTATGAGGGATTTTTATTGCAAAGCTGTTGATGGATGAGATTTAGGATTGAGGGTATGCAGTGAGAGCCTGTGTTTTGTCTAGAGTTTGGAAAGGGCAGGGGACAGTGGGGACATGTAATGTTGTCGTGACTGGAAAAGGTGAGGTTATTTTAGTCTGAAATAAAGCTTTTTCCAAAAAGATTTTTTGTAGATCAAAATTTTTTTTTTCATCTTACTTTTCTTCCCCGCTAGTCAAATGTGGTTCAATTTATTGGCCAAGTAGCTCTAGTCTCAAGATTTAAAAGCCCAGCAGGAGAAGTCTCCCAGATACGAATGTAGAGAATTAATTGCATCTTATTTGTGGACATATTTAAATAAAAGAAATTACAGGTTTGTTTGTTTGCATGTGTGTGTTTTAGTTTCTGATTTATTAGTATATCTACTTTTTTGTCCTTTGAAACAGAGAATCTGCTGGTTTGCTTTTTTTTCCAAAACAGCTTTTTTTTTTTTGGTAAGAAAAGTCATACGCCTGCAGTTGGCTCAGATTCTTGTCTGAGCAAGCTTGCAGAAATAATTAATTAAGCTTGGATAGTAAGCAGACCGTGGATCTGGGTCATTTATAACAAGTAGGTGAGATTTTGTGTGATGATTTTGCGAACCTGATGAGGTGTGTCTATAGAGTGGGCAAGTTTTTAGCTATCTGGCTGTGTGTGATCAGGACTAAAGTACGTACATTTTTGTTTCAAGGAGTGTACGAAACGTGAGGATGTGTGAACATGCTCTGGTTGGGATCTTCTGAAGGGCTGGGTAGGGAGAGACTGGAATCTCTCTCCTGGTTTGTCTCTGCTGTTTCAAGGAACTGTAGTCTTCCTTAGGCATGCTCAGATTAATCACAGAATCATAGAATGGTTTGGGCTGGAAGAGACCTTGAAGATCATCTAGTTCCAACCCCCTTGCCGTGGGCAGGGACAACTCCCACTAGAACAGTTGCTCAAAGCTCCATTCAACCTGGCCTTGAACATTTCCAGGCAGGGGGCGTCCACAACTTCTCTGGGCAACTTGTTCCAGTGCCTCACCGGCATCTAGTAAAGAACATCTTAATGTCTAATCTAAATTTCCCCTGCTCTAGTTTAAAACCATTGCCCCTCGTCCTACTGCTACACACCCACATAAACAGTCCCTCCTCAGCCTTCTTGTAGGCCTCTTTCAGGTGCTGGAAAGGTCTCCCCAGAGCCTTCTCTTCTCTAGGCTGAACAAGCCCAACTCTCTCAGCCTGCCCTCCTAGGAGAGGTGATGTTGGCTAAAAGCCTGTCATTAAAACACACATGGCTTGAGGAGCCTGGGAAGGGCAGTCCCCCTCGGTGATGTGTGTCTGTTGGCAAGAACGCTGGCAGCTCGGAGGTGCCAGCGATGGGCCATGGCACAGGCAGCTCTTTGACCATGACTGTCCCTCCACGGTGGCTGGGGCAGGGTGCTATTGCGCAGGGGCTCACGCCGTGAGTGACCTTTTGTGCCAACAGCACAGGGAGCCTTTATCTCCAGTATAACTGGAGGTGGCAGGGTCAATGTCAGGGAGGAGCTTCCCTTGCCCTGTGCCCCCTCTTCACCCCTGTTTCTAGAGTAAAGAGAGGGTTTCTTTGGTTAGAAAGCTGCATTTCATGAGAACAGGAACCAAGAGACAGTTCATTTCTATGGAGAGTTGCTATAAATAAGCTTGCTCTGTTAACATAAATTCTTTCATTAAATGGATCCTACAAACAGGGGTTTATTCCAAGCCTACAAAATGCTTTCTATGCCCTTGTCACTTTGTACGTGCTTTGTTCGGATGCTGGCACTTCCCTGCTCAAAATGAGAGGTAAGCCTGACACTTACAGGGTGACACTGCTCTGCGGGTGGACTGAGAGAGTCAGTCTTCCTAAAAAGACTTCTTATGGCTTTATCTTTTTTACGTTGTTGATAGCAGAAGGATGACTGGACATTTTTAAAGGCAAGTAGGACAGAACTTGCTGAAGTCCACGCTCACTAGTTGATGGTGTTTAAACCATCAACTTGGCTGCAGTGTTTTCTACTGCCCTGCTCTCTACTAATGCTTGCAGTCGGTCTGGGTCAGAAGCTGTAGCTACTGCAAGCCTTGAAAAATTTGCAGGGCTTTTAGAAAGCTTGTAATTGCTTCTCTGTGAATCCTAGAGTGAAAAAGAGCTTGCTCAGGAGGAAAAAGTCTTCTGTAACTGTTAGTGCAGTGGAAACTACGGTCATAAATGGTCCCAGCTGGATGATATGCATCTGTCACTCTGCAGAACTTCAGCTTTTTATTTGCTTCCTCTTACATAGTCCTGGTACTGGAAGCCACTCTTCCTTTGGAGACTTTCTGCTTCTGCTGAAACACATTTCTGCACTTGACTGTCTGATGCTCAGTCTACATCCCCTCCCCCTCTTCACATGAAAAGGCAGCCAGCGAGCTGTTGAAATTTTAACAGAGCTGTAAGATGTGACCCAGAGGTGTCTGTCTGGAAAGGGAAGTGATTTGGAGTTCAGGCAGTTGATAAAACACATGTGTTTATGAGGAAGCATGCTCTCTCCTACTTTCTGTCCTTTTTTTAAATGCATCTGTCGGCTTGTGGAGGCTGTACAGTTTTCACTCCCCATACACATGTATGACAAGGTCTGATACAATTCCCTTTCTTGATACCCTTTTGTCCGTGAGGTGCTTCAAAGTGCTTGCTACAGCTGCATGCCTGCTTAGGTGGGTTACAAATGGAGTAAGCAGCCAAAGGGCACATATGTAACTTGAGGAAAGGAAGAGGAAGCACATTAAATAAACTGGTTGTTGTCCAAGGTGACTACTCCGGTGCACGGTAAGATAGGCATGTTGGTGTGGCAGGTAGCATTTCTGCATAAGCTGTCCAGCTGCCCTGGCAGTGGATTTGTGGCACCGTCGTAGTCCCAAATTCTGCTGAAGCTTTGCCATTAGATGTAAGAGTATATGTGAGATAAATTAGCCTGACATTTTTGGCATGTACAGTTCGGTTTTAAAATATGATTATTGATTAGCTGTTGCTGATGATGTTTACCATTGAAGTCTTTACAACTAGCCATTCCAGTGGCTCACAGATTGTGCAAATGGTTTTTTTGGAGAGAAAATTAGCTTGTTTGCATACTCAGGCAAAAAAGAAATTGTTGCTGCTTTGTGACTCTCAGGCGTGGCATCCCTCTTTTTTTTTCCATGGGATTGGTATGGATAGGTACTTCCAGGGATTGTACCGTCCACCTACACCATTCATGCATTTTGCAGAGTTCATAATCGAATGCATTTGCGGCTGAAACTGGCACACGTGCTGCTCTGAATGCTTCTTCTCAGATGTCTCCTGCTTCTGGTAACCCACATTCTGCAGCTGGAGGCTGCACTCCGGGTACCGCATGAATGGTGTGTCTTGTGTTTCAGTGAGGCAGAGTGAACTTGATTCTAGGTCAAAATCAAATGTGACATTTCCTAAATGCACGAGTCCAAACGATTTACAGCACTAAAAAGCGGAGCTTGTGAGTGCTTTCTGTGTGTTATTTCTCAGCGATTTACAGTCTATTTTACTGGGCGCGGGGGGGAAGGTTGAATGTACTTTTTGAGTCCTAATTACACCTGCAAAACTGAGAGGATAGAGAAAATAAAGCAGTGCCACCTCATTGCTTAGGGTTGTGAAAGACTTACCCTTATGGTACCGGAAACCCACTTTTCTTGTTCCAGGGTGAGGGTATCCCGTTTACGGACAGTGACCTAGATAAGACGTGCCAGCACAGCTCCTTGAATCAGCAGCCTGCTCCTCTCTGCTCTGCTCCTCTTCCCCAAGGTCCTCGCAGGCACAGCGAGAGCAGGCAGTGACCCAGATGCGCTGCTCTGAAAGTGCCATTTGTTTCCAGCACTCAGCGTGCTGGCAGATTTGACACATGGCTACACACGCATCCATCACTGGACCAAAATACCCATCGCCGATATTGTAAGGGCTGTTATATCAGCTAAGTCACTGCTGACAGAGCCAGGAGATGCTCGTGCATCCCGTGAGGTGTGCAGTTGCGTGGGATGCCCACCCTCAAACGTGGAAGGATTTGTTAAGCTGCAGGATGCAGAAATAACTCTTAATTCTTTTTTTTTGACTGCTTAAATTTTTCAGAGGGTTAGTAGTCAAGTGCTTTGCTGCTACGTGCTTTGTTACCTGTCATGCTGTGAAGAAGAAATACAGGGAAAGGCCTTTTTCTACTTCTGTTTTGTGGCAGAGAGTGCAGGGCTGTGTTTGTTTTCTCCTTTCCTGTTCTTTTGACTACAAGTTTGTTTCAGATTCCTTTGCCTACAGAGAGAACTATTACATGTATATATGTAAATATATATGTATATACAAATATATATCTATAGAAATCATCACAGAGTCATAGATACGTAGATATACATATATATTATTCTTAGGACTGGAACATATAGCTAGTCCTCTCTCCCCTCATCCAAGCTGTAACTTCAATTAGCCTTTCTTCACTTCTTTCTGGATACCAAGCCATCAAGTCTCATTCAACATGGCTAAACAGATATCCATCGATACACCCCTTCCTCCATTCACCTGCAGCTCTCACCATCATCTCCTCCCTCTGTTGCCACGGACAACACCAGTGTCCCTCAGTCAGGCTAAAACCTGTCCATCTCCCATTTCCCATTCTCTTTACTCTGGGATCAGCAGCTTTTTCTGTGTACTGCCCCGTAAGAAATGCCCTGTGCTATCCAGACCACGCAGATGAAATTCACACCTAAGTGATCTCGTGATGTCTTGAATGAATGCAGCATCTTTTTCTCTGGGCTCTTCAAATTCTGCCTGTCCAGAATGTCTTTGCAAAAGGAACTTGTCCCACTTCGACATTTTTTAACAGCGTAACCTTCCTTTTATGTTCCCCTACTGGTTCCTTTGTTATTCAGCACATGGTGCCCATCTTCATCACCAAAGCCCCTTGCTCCCTCTCTACTTCCCATCTGTCAGCCACCTCCAAGAGGGTGTCTTTCTCCTCCAGCTGCCTGTGATGCCTGTCTCTCCAGCCCACAGGAATTGCTTTCTAACAAGTAGTTACGGATTTTCTGCTGACCTAACCCCACTTGTTAATGCTGTCAGGATTACTTTCTTCTTGTCCTTTAGGTCTCTTCTGTAAAATGCTCAGGCGATGCAGAATCCCTGCCTGAGGCAGCTCACCACCCATCTTTCGCTTTCAGAGTGCAGCACTTGTACAAATAGTAAGCGCTCGTCGGAGGAATTTTAGACCTTATTGAGATTAAGGCCTTAACCAGCATCTCCTGTCATTGCAGGCTTTTAAAAATAGGCTCGACATGCATGGTAATAGCAGCATTGTAACCATGGCAATGCGGGGAAGGCAGGGTTTGCGGGCAGGGATTTCTTATCAGGCTGACTGGCATGGCTGAGGGCTGGACCAGGGCAACACACGGGTGACAATTCAGGCTCAGGAAGGGGCTCAGACCCCAAAGCATATCGTTTTTTCCCCTAGCTGGGTCAGATGGCCTAATAAAAAGAATAATGTAAGTGCAGTTGATCCTGCCTTGAGCGAGAAGGCAGCCTTGATGGTCATTCAAGGTCCCTTTTAATCCTGTGGCTCAGTTTTAATAGGGAGAGCTGGCTTCTTCTGCGTGCTGTGCATTCAAGCATATGCTGATCTTCTGATGATACCACAGAAGGTCTCTGAATATCAAGAAACCAGAATATCCTCATTAAGGATCTGCTCAGAGGATGTGAGAGCAATGTATTGCTCTGCGAGCAGAGGCTGACTTTGTGCAGCAATAAAGCATGAATATTAAACAGGAAGCCAATGACACTTTTGAAACATGCCTGAGACAGTAATCCAGATGCTGTTCAGGGATATAGCGTAGCCCTTAAGCCTTATGTCTACGCTACTCTTTTTTTTTTATTATTTTCATACTGCATAGTTGGGGGTGGGGAAGGAAGACATAGCAAGAGAAAACCCAGATTTTTCAGCCTAGTTTCCTGAGGAAGTGGGGGTTAGGCTGTTCGCTCGCTGTGTCTGCATGCCAGTCCTCCTCTGTATAACTTTGCAGTCGGTCTCCATCCAGGGAGGGGGCTTTGAGGGGAGCACTGGGCTTTGTGGCCCTTTCTCCAGCATGTTAGCTCCCACGAGGGGACAGGCTGGGTGCGGGGCGGCAGGGGCAGGGTGCCGTGGGCACCTCTGGAGCAGCCGACCAGTGACTGCAGCAAGGCTTGACCAGCAAATGTGGCCAGGTATGGGCCACCCTGGGACACGAGGGAGCCAGGAGCAACGGGATGCAGCCCAGGAGGGGCACGTGTTGTAAATTTAGCATCACAAGTTGAAACAAGCTGGAAATCCAGTTTCATTAGTTCCATCTCTCAGGCATTTGCCTAATCATGAAAAACAAAAGACAAAAAAAGTGCGTGAGGGGGAGGGGAGCATTATACCGAATAGTCATGAGATTTTAAATCCATAGAATATTTCCGCAAAATAAATGCATTTGTGTGGCTTTTGTATTGCAAAGAGGTTTATATTAATGTAGTGCAATCCTGGAATTACGTGAACCTTGTGTTTACTCTAGTTCACACTGGGACACTCACTTTCTAAGGGAGGACCTGATGTATTTAAGGGCAGCATGAAAGAATAGAGACTTCATCCTGCTCTTGAAGCCGAAGCATTACGTCACTGCAAAATCTTTTCATTTGTACTTCTAATGTGTTGTCCTGAGAATTAAATTTCCTGTTTTTCATTATGGGAGAGTCTTTTTTGGAAGCCGCTAGAGAGCAGGGGCTTTTTTTTGAAAGTAAACTGTCAAACTACAGTGACTTTTTGGGGTTGTTCTTTTTTTTTCATTCCTGGATGTAGAACCCACCAACATGAAATGTCATCATTAAAATAAGCAAATAGATAATCAGTGAAGTAGCATGAGAGACAGACCTTTTTTTTTCCAGTTTTTCCCACTCTCAGCTCATCAGTGATTTTTCCTAGGTTCTGCAGTGATGCTTCTCAGATTTAAAACCCTTATTCCTTTCTGTTTTGTGTTGTATGACAACCAAGGACCCTATTTATTTGCTTTACTTCTCTTACTGTAAAAAAAAAACAAACCATAATGTCCCGTTTTCTGTTCTTCCATTTCCAGCACTCTTGTTTATTTTGAAACTTCCAGAAAGAGATAAAAACAGCTTAGGAAAAATGCTCTCCAGAGCAATCCTTTAAAGAGCAACAAACAAACATTGCAGATTGGTCCTGAAGGCTGAGCTTCCTTTCTGGAGAGGGAGGGAGGTGCGGAGAGAGGATGTTTTCTTCTTAACTCTAATCATCCGATCTGGGATTCGATAAGCTCCACAAGTCTGAAACTGCTGCCTCCTCCCGTCTTTCCCCTTCCTGCCTCTCAGAAGATTAAAGTGAACATGGCAAAAAGGAAACAGTTTATTTTCAGCTCGTTGTAGTTAACATTTAGTTTGCTTGCAGCATTTTCATTGCTTGTGTTTTAACCGTCGCTATATACTTCTTTTACAGTGTTTACTTTTTGCTTCATGGCCCTTCTTTGATACAGAAATAGGTTTACAAATAGCTCGCTCCTGCAGAACTTCAGCATCTTTTTAACGTTTTGGTATTTCTCATCAGGAAATGTGACCACGTGTAGGTGGCGTACATTCTGCAAAGACGCGCTTTGCCTTCCTTGCTCATGGGCACAATTGCAGACTGTGCCACGCTCTCATTTCACTCTCTTGACAGTTTTGGAATTGGAGTGGTTAGGAAAACCAGATGTACAAAATATGGAGTGATGAATCCATTGAAGTACAAGATATACATGTTATATGTTTATATCTTGTGCATTACGTGAGTAATGTATACTATATGAATGCATTATATATATCATATGTATATGAATACATTATATGTACAGGATATAAATATTATTTGACATGCTCAAAAGGAGCTAAATCTGTGAATTGACTTAACTACGATAAGTTCTTGATAGTAAACTGTTCCCTCTTCACCCCCAATTTGTCCTAACGATATAGGGTATGTGCTGAATTCTTCAAAGGTTGAAAGCCTAGAAGTAAACTGGCTGTGAGTTGAGACCATTTCTTCTCATGTGTGCATTTTTATGATTTCTTGCACAACAGGAGTGGCTGACGTTATGGGTACTATACTATTGCAACATTGGCATATATATTCTATATATACTGTATATGCATGTATTCGTTTTCATTGTATATTGTGGATATAATGTCCTTAATTAAAGCCCTGCACACTGATAAAAGCATAGAAAAGTTTATTGAAAAATTAAGATTCTCTCTTAATGGGGATGGGAAAATGTATTTATAAGAACAATTGTTTATAAAAACAAATTTTTGTATATAAAAAAGTACATTTACATTGCAATGTAATTGCACTTCTAAGTGGCCTTTACTGCGTCTACAGAAACTTTATAAATATGCTATCTAGCCCGTTTCTGCTAAAGGTGCTTTAGGGTCAATCTCTACCTTCAGAAGAAAAGCATTTTCTTCTTCAAGATAAACTGCAAAATCAATTACTGAAACAAAACCTTCTAAAATCTTACATTATGCTTGTTTTTGTTTTTTTTCCCCCTTGCTATCCTTTTGAACTTTCATAATGCTGTTATTTCTGGCCACAGAGCCAGTTCACTGATGCCACTGGGATATTAGGTAGGTAAGACTGTTTAGGCTGAGGCTGTGGGAGAAGGACGCAGCGCTGGCTCCAGCCATCGTGTCTCTGCCTCACTGGCTGCCTGTGTGTCCCCCTCTCTGGTGCAGGGGCGCCCAGCAGCGTTCCTCAGAGCCAGCTCACAGGGTTGGAGAGTGCAATCTATTTTTAGGACTATGGGCTCCATTCATTTATTTTTTAAAAAGTTGTTTGGGGCATACTATTTCCCAGTTTTCTGCAAAGAGACATGCGAGCACTCCTCTTCCAATTAATGAAGTCATTTTTCTACTGTTGTGAGCAGGGAAGCACGTTGCTGCAATCACATGCTCCTCGCATATGAGTAACATCCACAGTCCTAAGTGTGTGCTCATTATTGAGCTTGCTAATAGCTTCCCCTATCGATCGCTCAGCCCTCGTGATCGCCAACGGTCGCCTGACACAGGGGCAGGCAGTTCCAGCAGGACAGACGAGGTACACAGAGCACACGCTGGCTTTTCGGCTTACAAAGAGATAGATACACGCTTTCTCCTCTCCCAGGCAGTGCCGATGGCAGGGGATGCTCCAGATTGTGGGATCTTCTCAGAACCATTTCAAGAGGCAGGATTTAGAAATGGGTCGTGAGTGCTGTCGCGCTTGCCTTTCTGTCGCTGGTACCCTCACAGCGTTGGGATCCGCTTGCTCACTCACTGTCCCACTGATGGTTTCTTAATGCTTTTGGCATCTTCTGATGCATCTGGTGACATCTGGTTCTACTACACCTCTCTGTACAGATCTACACGATCTACTTATATTGGCACTTCCTATGCAGGAGTGCTTGGTTAGATGATGCCTTGATGTTTTCAGATGACAGCTCCTTCATGCCTTTCGGCTCTCTGCTCTGTGTTACAAAGCAAGTTGATGCCTGGAAAAGCATCTGTGAGTGGAAGGAAGAGTTGCTTTAGTTTATCCTGCTTGAAATTTGAGAGAGGAAAAAGGTAGTAATGTCACCCATAGTGAGCCAGTGATATCGAGGTGCTTAAAACTGTCTGTGGGAGTGAGGCACCCCAGGATGGAGGAGAGCAAGCAGTGTGCTTCAGCAGGGCTGGAAGCCACAGGACGTGGGACCAGCTGACAGCAGCACGTCTGCTACAGATAAGTCAATGTATCGGATGTGTGGGGAGATTTAAGTGGCACAGAAAACAGGCAGTTTGTGGGTTGTTCTTTCTCTTCATAGCTCCATTTTATAAAAGCATAAAATGTTCAAGCAAAGCCTCTGTATTCTCCTGATGTTTTTCTCTTGTGTTTCCTGTTTCTTTGGACTTGTTGCCACTGCAACATGAGTTTGCATCTGAGTTCCTCCTGCTCCAAACGGAAACGCCACAGCAATTTGAAAGATGTGGTTTTAGAAAACTGCAAGTTTGATGGTGCAGACAAACATTTTTGGTTTGAAACTACTAATATGCTTTGGGATCCCTCTGAGAGAGGGATAACATAGTTATCCTTATTTACATCCTCCAACTGCATGAAGCTTTCAAGTAACTCTTTTAGAAATCCAGTGACTTTCACATGAAAAAATGTGTCTGTCCTGTGGCCACTGTCCTCTTTCCAAGTTTTGGCACTGCTGCGTGGGAGGAGAATGGTGGTGTTTAGTCTTAGTAGAGTCTTCTAATGGAATTGCTCTTCGTTTGTTTTTTCCTTTGCTGGTATAGAGGGTCGTGTCTGTCCTTGTTGCAAGAGATGCTCCCTCTTTCTGCCGCTCAGCTCTTCTCCCCACCCTGCTGATGACCAAGCTTTTTCCTATCATGTGCCAGCGGTCTGGGACCCTCATTTAGCAACGGACGGTTTCAGGCTAACAGGGAGGCTTCTGTCTCTGTCTAAGAACAAGCCTATAAGCTTCACTTAAACTTCAAATGTTGGAAAGCTTTCAGATGTTCACAGGATAAGGGGTCTTTATGTGTTATCTGATATTACACCATAAAAGATTGGTTTATTTGGGGAGACTTCATCGCTCTCTACAGCTACCTGAAGGGAGGTTGTAGAGAGGTGGGGGTTGGTCTGTTCTCCCTAGTGGAGAGTGATAGGATGAGGGGAAATGGATTTAAATTGCACCAGGGGAGGTTCAGGCTAAATATTAGGAAGAATTTCTTTACTGAGCGGGTTTTCAGCCATTGGAACAGGCTGTCCAGGGAGGTGGTTGAGTCACCGGCCCTGGAGGCGTTTAAGAGACGGGTGGATGTTGCGTTGGGGAGAATCATTTAGCAGGTTGATAGAGCTGGGACAAAGGCTGGACTCAGTGATCTTCTAGATCTCTTCCAGCTGATACGATTCTATGATTCAAAGTTACGATGAGCAGTTCCTTTATAAACTGGCTGTATAAAGTCAGCATGCATGAGATTGCTGTTCTTGTGTTCAATGTTGCTTTTAGAAGGATGGGGTTTTAGAGTGCTTTTGTTTTGGCTTGGTTTTTTTATTAGGATTAGATATCTTAAGGTGGCAGGAATAGGTGGAAAATGCTACACCCTAGGCGAAACTTAACACACGCACCTCTGTGCATTTGTTCGAACTTCAGTGTCAACAGCCTCCCGGGTAACAGAGTCCTGAACTTGTCTAAAAAGTGTGACTCAAGACTCTCTTACTGTAAGGCCATAGCAATCTACTAGTGAAAAGTGCTTTCAAGACTAATTCATGGCCCAAAATCTACTTAATAAAGTGCATTGAAAATAAGCACAAATTACAGTAGAATAAGTAAGAAAGGAAGGCTGTTGCTCAGCAGACTAGGCAGCACTTTCTCTACAACGTTGATCTGACTCAGTTACAGGTTACCTATCTTGACCCAGATATGCTCCTTTGTAAACTGTTCTCCAACCTGAAAACCACCTTCTTCCCAATTTTTGCAAGGCAAAATAACAACCCCAAGAACCACAGATGCCTGCTTCTACTTGAGGTTTGAAAAGACAGCAGCCGAAGCATGTTACTAATAGAAAACTGGCAGATGCTTATCATTATGTAGATTTTCTTCTCTGTTTGAGTATCATAAACTGAATTGCATCTACTAGCATTTGAAAAGTAAGACCGCTTATGACTTCAGCCAGCCATATCCTCCAGCTGGGTGAGGCTCATGTGAACTGCAACTGCAATATGTACCAGTCCAGGATCCTCCCTGTAACTGTTTTTATGCCTTAAGTCATATTTTTATCTGTTTTAAATGGTGCTTAAATTGTCATTAAACAATTTTTGCTGTAATAAAAAATCAAGGGGTTTGTGAGTTCACATCTAGGATTGTTCACAGTGAACTTGATCCAAAGATCCTTGAAGTTGATGGGTGTTAACAGATTTAGGAATGTGGGCTTGAGAAAAAGTAGTTACTATGTTTGTTGTCGGTAATTTATCTTTTGCCAATAGTAATAAATTTAATTCTGATCCTAGCATGTACTGATGAAAATGTCTCTAGAAGCTGATAAGAAAAAGCAAAGGTTTGTCTCGTGAAGCAGGCAATTTTTAAGAAACCAAACTCGTGAATGACATGTTGTTAGGCTACTCACCACATTCTGTTTCACAAAACATTTTTTTCTTTACAAAGAGGCTGTGTGGAACCACTGCTGGTATATGTGCAACACTGTGAGAGGGGTATAGGGTTTTGGTAAAAAATTCCAGTTTGTTGAACCTGATACTGCTTACAGGAAAAGACTGTTCCTGGCAGATAATAACCCTGATTATCTCCCAAAAGAATTTTGATTTTCTTTAAAGTTTCAAATCAAGTCTTTCTGAGATTCGGAGCAACTTTTCATGTCTGTTGGTGTGCTAAGTATTTTACCATGTCTTACCATGGACTGGAATTAATAGCAAGTTGCACTTCCGAAAGAAGTGCACCTTTCACTGCATAGTCAGACGGCTATCTCCAGGTTATCATTTTTCCCAAGCACAGAAACTTTGGAAGGCAAGCTGTCTTTCATTAGTAATTCTGGTCAGACAAACCTTTTGTCACCTCTACTATTTATTATACTACTTGCAACAGCAGCCAGAATTGGTCTGCCTCAAAGCGTATATTAATTTATTTTGCATTTCCTATGCTGTGTTCTTCAAAGTCAGCAAAACTTTTCTGAAAAGTGCTGGTCATAAATTGGAGATAAGTAACACTATCCAAAGCCTTCAAGGAAAAGGAATATTCCTCCTACATGCTTAGGTAGAATGACAATCATTAAGGCTGAAATCAAGTTCCGTACAGAACCCAGACTGAATACAAAGAGTGAATAATCTTTGGTTGTCTCCACAAGCCACGTCCAGCCCTTGCCCACAGTTATACAGCAAAAACTGCTCCCTTCTGTTTCCCATCCTGCCCCGCTCTACCCTCCAAATACCTCATCTGCTTTGGAGCCAGAGAGAGCATGTTTTGCATCATCTTCTAAGATCAAGCAAAAAGCATCACCTGGAAAATTTTCAGGCTTTCTACCTACCATCTCCAAAATTCAAAAGGTCTTGCAGGGCTAGAGATGTGATAAACTGTGTCTCTGCCTGGGAGTTAGATAGGGACGCCTTTACTTAGCCTGTCTGTCCTTTTCTCCCTTTTCCCTCTGGACACAGCAAAGGCTTGGGGGTTTTTATGTTTGTTTGGGTTTTTTGCAGCTACTTTGTGAACTGGGATAAAGAATTTATCCAGTTAGTTTTAATCTCAGTTGCTCTCCAGCCCTGTTTGCTGCACAGGCATTTTTGCTGGAGGGAGAGAGGGAGGGAAGGAGGGAGTGTTGCTGGGGCCACATCCAGAAGCTCCACACCAGTGCTGGGGGGTGCTCAGCCCCTTTTGGCAGCAGTACCAGCCCCTGTCTTTCAAGTATTCACGTGACTGGCAGCGTGGAGTACAGAGTTTCCCTTATTTGCCAGTTCTCTGGGGAAATTATTAAATCAGTCTCTTGGTGTAGAAGAAAATAATGAGCTAATCCAGAGTCGAGGTGCTATTGGATTGTTTCAGACCTGGCTCGTCTCTTAAGCTCCTAACTTTTCTGCATGCAGATGTTATCCAATTAGTTCAGAGGCAGAAGCACTGTTTCTAGACTTGATCTTTTCTTTCCAGGCCAAATGCCTGGAAGCTAGGGAGGGAAACGGATGGCAGTAGAATAATAACCACCTTCCCTGAGTGTGAGCGAAGTGGTTAAGACTCATCTTTTTCCAGTGTTTTCACAAATTCTGCCAAACTGTACAAAAGGTATTGGGGCAGGAGGGAGTGTTGGGTTTTTCTCTTTATCCGCTGATATGCCCAGTTGTTTTTGCTCCACCACTGAACAACGAAAGCAAGCAGAGAAGAAGGTGCTTCGGTTTGTAGTTTTGTGATAAAAACATCTATTCCTAAGATCTTTCACAACAGCCTCTTCTAATTTCTAATGCCTTTTTTTTTCCCCTTCTGTCCTTGCCCTGAACTCTCCACCCAAAATGAAGTCTCAGCCTTATGAGATCAGAGGTCTGCTTGCTAATCGGGATTTAAAGCAGTATAATCCAGTTGCCATGTTTCAAGGAAGATTTGTTCGGTTATTCCTTAAGAGAAATTCTATTTTCTTAGCGACTTTTCATGTAACGATGACCAGTAAAACTAATTTGACCTGAGAAGGCATTCCCTCTTTCTTTCCTGTGGATTCCTACAGCATCCTTCAGGAGAAGTGTCACTGCAAAAATCTGCTGCTTCTGCAGCTGAGGCAGGTTTCCACTATCAATAAGGCAGGGCTCCAAGTCATCCGTGTATAGCTGTAAAGTTACTCATCTGGCACTAATTTCACAGATGCCTCACTCGTGGAAGATTCAGCCATGTACTCGGAGGGCAACAGGAGTTTAAAGCAGTTCAAATCCAGTCTGCCTTCGCTGATGTGGACAACTGGGCACTGAAACGTGTGTCCTTCTCCATTTGCCGTACGGTTGCCACTTCCACACCTGAGCACCAGCAGAATCTTAGCTCCTCCATCTTCTGGGATTTTACAACTAAACGTTCTAACATCATTGTTAGTCTGTGCTCTGTGACTTGTTCTTTCAAAGATTTGGCCTCAAGGAAAAATAAGGAGTAGCTGTCATCTGAAATTTATTCAGGGCTGGCAAGATGATGGCATTTGTCACTTCTGCTCTTCATCTTCTTCAAACTAGCCCTAGTGTGTGTCAAACTGAATGTTGCATTGGCTTACTTCTTCTTCCTCTTTGTTCTTCTAGAGAATACTCAGTCTGCGGGGTCAGATGATCGGAGCCAGCTCAGCCAGAGCCATTAGAGTGATCTCGAGGTACAGGGGGGTTTTGTGGTTCCTCGGGGTTTGATTCTGTGAACTGGCAGCCCCCGGCAGACCTTGCGAGAGTAGGCATTACCACGGTGATGGAATCACACCCCCGCCCCCAGCCTTGAAAAAACTCTCGGGAGGGCAGCGACTAGTTGCTGCCCACCAGGCACAGGGAGGGGCAACCTGCTTGCAGCTGGTGAGTACTAGCTGCACTGTGCTGCAGCAGCGGGTGGGGT
>NW_009702895.1:8670-18726 GCF_000703405.1 Apaloderma vittatum | reverse complement strand
CTTCAGTTAACACAGTCTCTTACACCAGCATAACTCAGACAGATTAGGAAAAAAATATAGGGGCAAAACCCAACAACTCTCTTCCTCACCATGTCTAGAAAAACTTCTTAGATGTCTGACAAGAGCTGGAGCTATGCTTCCAGCACTATTATTCAAAACCTCTGATCGCTGTTTAACTTTCATTTCAGGTTATGTCAATGAGTGCTGGTAGAAGAATTTTCACCATTTGAAATAGAATTGTAAATCAGACCAAGATGTCTGTGCTTCAGTAAGATGTTGATATGATTTGACATAGCAACCAAAATAAATATGGTGAACTAGAGAGACCGATGTGTATTTATGTAGGTGCATTTTTCTCAGGATGTGAAAAGTGGCTAATGCTTATTCTGATTTACTGAATTAAAACTTACAGGTAGATACTGTACTCTTGACGCTGGCAAATGATATTGGACTTCTGACATCTCTTTCACACATACTTGCCAAGATGGACAACTTCCTACATACCTGTTGCCTTTTTGGAAAATACTTTAGGTATTTCTTGAAAAGTGGCTGAAGATCAGGCAGAGTTTGTTCTGGGCTTCACAGTGTTTGTTTCTGCTTAAGAAGGTTATATCCTACTTCTCATAGAGGTCTGGCTAAAGAATACTGATGTGATGAAGGCATGCTTCCTATCGCAAAAGAAACATTGCTGGAGGCAGTGAAAAGCAGTACCACCAACAGGTCCAAGTAACTGCTATGCATTTGTATTCACATTTGGGAAAGGCATACTCTAGAATAGTCTTTAAAATCTCTCAAATATATCTACACTGTAGGAATTTCAGGACTAGAAATTGGGTCTCCAATAGCGTAGCTTTGAGATCAACCAACTCTGTAGCAGAGGTCCTGGAGAATACAACAAAACTGTCACAGAAGGTGAAGATGGAGGCCCTAAAGACAACTCCCAAGCAGGAAACAGGAGGCCAAGGGTGGAAACACAAATCACAAGTAGTCATGTATAGATCACTAGAAGAGTGCAGCCTGGAGACCTGGGGAAACTGGTTGTAGGGCATGACAAAGAACAAGGAGTATGTATCCCATATATTGTAAAAACACGAGAGATCAGGAAAATGTCAAAGATAATCACAACCCCTAGAAGAATGTGGACAAAAGAAGAAAAGAAGAAGAAATTGCTCCACTTTTGTGGTATCCTCTGTGGATCCTTTGCTCAGGATACCACTGCTATTTAGTCATAGCAGGTTCCCCTCAGCTTGAGTACATAAGGAAGCTATTGAGCGTATTTTGCTTGTGTAAAGTGTCTTTACTATGGCACTGGGTAAAAGAAACTTTGGACTCTCCAGAGCACTGTGTGTGCATGTGTGTACGTAAACACACACATGTGTATGTGTATGTTTTCTGCTCCAACCTGCCCACACAACAAAGTGATTGATAATGCAGCACTGAGTCAGAATAAACTCAGATGCAACAACTCTGTTGAATGAATATGGGAATTTCAAACTTCCTTTCCACTGCCTCCCCCAGTTTCTTTGATCTACACTTAAAACAGGCAATCAAAACATGAATGCATGTATGCACACAAATCATCCCAGCAAAGTTAACGGAACAGCATGGTGCTTACTCCCCTGTAGTATGTTTGCTAGAAGACAAATATGTCTCTTTCTCTGCACATTTATTCTTGCTTTATCTGATCTTTGGATCTGATCCTTTCTTGATGCTTCCTGTCCTACGTATTTGCATATTGCACAGAAGAGGGCAGTTCCAGTCTAATAAATTATGGTTAATTAAATAGCTAGAGAAATATCTAACTCAGAGAATAATGGTCCTGCAGTGGAAAAAAAGAACCTAATAAAATAAGGAAGAAAAGTACTAGGGTATGTATTGGTATTTCTGTTTTATTTTCTCTTTTAAGGTTAGGGTTTGTCTAACATTCTATTTTTGTTCAGCATAGAATTAGAAGATTTGTAGGTGGACGAGAAGCAGTCCATACAGTGATGTGTGGATACTGTGTTATTCTTGGGTTTTGGCAAAATGTCTCAAAATTAATTCAAATATTACTGTAAGAAGTGCTGTGATTCGTACTGAAAACTGAAATATAATAATTAGAAAAGTACAGACTTGTACTTTTGAGTATTCTGGCAAAAAATAACTTTTTTTATATGGTTCATTTTATGATTTTTAAAGGGTACTCTGTGCTTGCACACTAACTTTTCTCCTGTATCATCGTAGTGGAACAGAATTACAGTGCTGCAGTTCTGAGACTGTCCCAATAATTTCACATTCTGTTTACCCACCATAGAAGTCCAAAGTAGCCCTTATCTTTCTCTGAACTCAGTCCGGAAAAGCAGTCAATAAACTACCTACACTTCGTGGACAAAAGCCCAGGTTGCCAGATTAACTCCAAATAATTTCATTAGCAGACTATAAACCTGTATCTCCAATCTATTAGAAAAGTATCAATTCTTACATGCTACTCACCTGGAGGTAGTCTCTCCCATGCTCATAAATTTATTAATGCTAACAATAATCTAGCAGCAATGCAGAGAAGATGTCAATGAGCACAAATATGAAGGCAATGTGCAGCACAGATACTTGGTTAAAAAAAAAAATTACTTTGGTGCAAACTAGCTTCTGGGAAAATGACTATTCTGTGAAGTATGAAGGCAAGGCCCTGTGAATGACAAAATCTGATAAATTGTCACACATGCCATATGTTATGGCCTTGGTTCAGAGGCAAATTTTGAGAAACAGATCATTGCAGGACTGGATGAATTTCCCTCTTTCCTGTTCCGGCTGAGTTGTGAACAGGCACGAAATAATTTGCAGAAGAGGGTCAAATTTGGTGGTGGCTTTAAATTAAAAACAAAACAAACAAACAAACCAAAACAAAACCAAAACCAACAATTCTGGGAAACATAAATGTTGGGACTTTCCATTTACATACATTGCAGAATTAACAGCTTCTTTACTAGAAGTTTCACTTTGTGTTTTTAAGCAGCATTGACATTTCAGTTAAAAATTTTGCGTTTGCTTATAAACTCATTAATGTTAGTTGAAAAGGTTTAAAACTGGATGAAAATGGAGAGCGAATGCTCTCTGAGGAACATACAAGTGATTTCCTGGCTGAACACTAAAAAGAAAAAGCCTTCTGAGGTAAGCTGAAGTCACCAGTCTTAAGATTTTTATTTCACTCAGAATGTCCCAGTTTGTTCTCGGTATTTTTATGCCAGACCAATACTGAAAATGTTCTCTGCAAAAATCTGAGGGGCTGCTGATGGTCTCTCTGTAATGGTGACCTTTAGGATCCAGGATTTTCTTTGCCTAAGGGAAATATTAAGTGCAGCTATGCTCCCTTGAAGATAGATCAGAAGTATTACCCCTTTCAGAAATTATGCTTAGCCCCCACTGTCTTAGTGCTGACTCAGTGATGCTCGTATTTTTTACCTGCTCATATTTATTACCTACTCTTAGCAATATAAGTATTGTGTATGAATGATATCTTTAAAGAATAATTTCATTCAATACCCCAGAGAAGAAGTTGCTTCTCTCTCATCTACCATTTTTACCTACCAGCTGCAACAGATCTTGTTCTGCAACTGATATGATTTCATAGAGAATTTCCAGAGAAACAATAGCTTTTTCTACCCACACAAATGTAACTAGGGAGCAAGAACCAATCTGCAACATGCGTTGTAATTGAACACTACCTTTGAAATTTAGCTGCACAACTGCATATTTAATCAGAAATACTTAGAAACACCGGGCTAATTATATTCCTACAAAGAGCAGCATGCCATAGTTAAAGAAAAGCCTGTTAGAAAATCAGGACAGATCTGCTTCCCTCTTACTTTCCTCATTTTCTCCCTCAAGTTTCTCTGTTGCAGATACTCTTAATCTTTGCACTGTTCTCCGTAGCCACAACAGCATTAGAGAAAGGGGGGAGGAGGGGACTTTACATAATCTTTTGATCATAGAAATGGAAGTAAAACTTGTTTTGTCCTTTGCTGTAATTTCGATACAATTGCTGGGAAAACATGGAGTTCAGGGATTCTAAATAGCTGCTGGCTACATCATTGTATAAAATGATCAAAGCTGCAGGGGAAGGAGAACAGTCGGACATTCATGCAGTTCTTGTCAGTTCAGATTTAACTCTAAGAACTGTACTAAAAAACAATATAGTGATTACCATACGTTGCAAAGGAAATACTGGATGGAAAGTTTCTGCTGTAACCTTATTTTGTGTTCCAGACTGTTGGGATAAAATACCTTAAAGCTATTGGAGCTTTCATAAAGGTGAGGTATATGAGAATATGGAGAATTTCCTTCATGATTATAAATTGCTTTTTAGCAATTCGTTCAAATTGCAGTAGAAACTAGTAAGATTAGTTTGATGTTAATTCATAGGTACTAAATCAGATCTGAAGCCTAATTAGCTGAGTGCACTATCTCTTAGAGTGACTAGATGCAGATGCATTTGATAGCTGCACAAAAAGCACGCTGGTAGGAAGAAAAATTTTCTGCCACATTAGGGTTTCTCTTTTATCTCAAATAGCAGAAGTAACCAAATTCAGAAAATGCAGTTAAAATTTAAAGAGACACTCTTTGGTGGTGGTCCTCTTATCTGCATGAAAGTCAGCTCTGCAAACCTTCCTAAATTCTTGGCTTCACCTCTGAAGAAGAATGCATACAAAGCTTTCTTTAATGAAGTTTACGGGTTGGCTTTAAAATGAGGAAAACCACACAAAGTACCGTAAAAGCTTCAAAATTCAAAAAACAAGGGAAAGCTAAGTAATTGACATAAACTGCTTTCATATAATATAGAAAATACAAAAATTTATTAATGTAAAATTTTCCCTGAGGAAAGTCTGCAGAATTTTTTTTTTTCTTCACTGGAAAAAAGAATATTTTTATTTCATTTCAGGACTGAAGTACAACTTCACATTTATCCATCATTGGGTACTGACTAAACCTTTAATCATAGTAGTGAACCAATCTTCAGGATTAAGGAAGAATGATTCCCAGAAGCAGTTTACACTTCTGTATTCAGTGAAATGCATAATGAATGATTGTCTTTTAAATGCCTGTGAATTACTGTAATCCTCCTGATTATACGATATTAAGTTGTTCATGTGCCAGAGGTAATGGTTAGAATGCAAATGTTACATACTTCTGAGGGGTGATCTGAATACTAACATGAAAGCAAAATTTACTTTTGGACAGACGGTTATCCTGGTGGCTTCGTGTGCCTTGAAAAACCATGAGGCAGCTTGAATGCTATCAGCTGAGCCTGGATAAATTGTCCTTAGCTGGTTAAGTGTCATGTTGTATGAGTTAGTAGTCAGCATGCAGATACAGATCTGCTCCCATATCTCTTCTTCAAAGGTAACGCATCTAGGGCCAGCATGTCAGGTGGTTCATGTCCATACAGTAACCTGTATTTTTGGTAGAATTTAAAAAAGTGAAGGCTATTTTGTAATAATCAGGTAGGTAAGAGCTCAGGCTCCAACTGAAGTGATAGTTTTTATATATAAACTTCATGTGTCTGGCTTTTCTGTGTTTATAATATGGGGTGGTACAAGATTTTGGCAGCTGGTAAGGCCACCTAAGTTGTCCTTGGGAGCTGTGTTTGGGGTCACTCAGCAACCTCACAGTAGACAGGTCTACCCAGCTATCGGTCCACTGCAGTCATAAGCGCTTAACCCATACCTGTGTCCCTGTTGTGAGCTCTTGCATTGTCTCATGTGCCAGAATGGGGGGAAAAAAAAAAGTTAAAACGTGGGTTTTTTCCTAGGCACTTATGTAAGCACCTGGGAGTAGGTGGCTGGCAGCATAGACCAAAGAGGACCTGGAGCAGGTAGCCCTTGGGGTCAGCTGGGGCCGTGCTTAGCCCAACACCCTGAGATACAGTTTGGTCCATGCTCATCCCTTTCACGTGCAGGAAACAAGAGCTGTTCCTGGCTGAAGGGTGAAGGCGCGGAACTGCCTGCGTTTCTTGGCAGAACATCAGTCGGTTGATTTGAGGGGGAAAACTGACTCCTTATCTGAGTGGGTGTCTTAAAAGAAACTAAACTCCTTTATTTTTAATTAATCATCTTCTTACGGCACTGAGCTAAAGTGAAAAATTGAAATCATTGTTGAAACAGCGTAAATACTGTAGGTTGTGAAAAGAATAGAAACAGGATGTAGCATGTTTGAACATGTCATGTTGTGTCTCCACACTCACGTTTGCTACAGTTAGTGCATCTTACCTTCCATTAAATTGTAGTGTCAGAGGACCAGAGGCTACAGGCTGCAACTGCTTCTTCTGATGCTGTTATTATGTTACATGAAGCCACAAAACTAGTAATTTCAGTACAGCACAAACAGCCATGGTTCAGACTTCTACGCACTAGTGTGATTATACACATGGAAAGCAGCGCACTTTAAAATACATTAAATGTTTTAATTGCAGTACAGAAGGAGAAAGAAAAGAGCAAAAATATTTGAAGTATAAAGCATCCCAGCCTTTGGTTTATTAGGATGGATTTGCATTCCTGATGTTTCTTTTCTGTTTAGGTGAGAGAGTGCTATAAGAAAAAACACCACTAACTATGAAATCCTGTTCTTCCAGATATTATTACAAATAAATGGAATTTCCCATTTAAAGTGAAAATTCAGTTAAGACGTGTTAGCCAGGTATTCTTAGAGATCTTGTGTTTGTGCCTGAGCAGCGACATTAAGATGCACATACGTGAGAGGTGACAGAGCCTGCAGCTTCTCTACCCCTTGCCAACGGATCAGTGAGAAACCCAACTTCTAGAGAAACCCAGCTTATTACATGATCACACCATGGCCACTAAGTCCAGCCAGGCTCTGTGCAGCAGCTCACAGCACTACTTGTATAGGCACTGCTGTGGTCACCAGACAGTCTGCAAAAGGCTTGTTTTCAGCTGACAAAGAGTGAGGGGCAAGGGGGAGTGGGGCTTAGGGGGGCATCTTTGAATGGCAGGACGCCGCTGCCATGGTCCAGAGAAACATCACCACCGCCTCCAGAGCAGCCTTCCAGATCTCCTTGGCCATACTCATGTTGCGGCCAACAGGTGCCCTCCCTGCCAAGAACCTCAGGCAGCCATTTGCTGCTGTCCTGCTGAGTCTGAGCTGTGATGTCTCTTCTGTCCAGAGTGAGGATGGAAGTTGTGGCTCACTGACTGGAGCTCACTGTTTGCTATTAGGACTCTGTAAGGCCTGGGCTGCCCAAGCAAAAGATGAAAAAGTGCATGTGGAAGAAAGATATGCAGACCACACTCCCCGTTTTGAATGGTGTTTTTAGCTGAGCTGACCAATGTCTTTCTTTTCCGGCCACTGAGACCAGGAGGGTGCAGTCAGGGTAAACATAAAGATCCCAGTAAACAGAGCAGCTGGAACTAGGATATATTAAAATCAAAGCTTTAGATCATTAATTCTTCAGCCACTTTATGTTTCTCGCTAAGTATTTTTTAAAGTACTGCAAAGTTCCCTGAGCAATCTTATCCCTCCTGTAACTTATTTAGTAGAGTCTAAAATCTTGTACCTGTCTTTCATCTGTTGTTCCCTTTTTTTCTGTTTGCTATATATGACATGAAAATGATTGTTGGTGATTACTAGTCCTGGAAAGGTCTCCAAAGAAGTTCAGCCTCCTCCCACAGTTCAGAGGTATGAACTACTCACATGGCTGTCGTACTGCTGGGAGAAATTTTTGCAACTCGAGTGTATCTGAGATTTTCCAAGGTGTCCTGGAGCACTGGCTGAGCTGTTAGAAAATGCTTTCTAATATTACAGCTAAAGCTCCCACCAGGATTTAGGCTCTTTGTTTCCTGCCCTAACTCTAATGGACCAGGAAACAAGATTTTTCCCCTGCCCTTTTGCAGCTGCCTTTTGTGAACCTCAGGAGTGTTGTCATGTTGCCGTCACATTAAATTAAACAGTCCTATTTCTTGCAGTCTTTCTTCACTAAGCATATTTTCTAGACCTCTGGCTATTCTCAGTGCTCTCTTCTGGACTACCTCCAGCTTCACCCGATCTCGCAGGAAGTGCCTTGCCCAAAACTGGATACAGTGGTTCAGCTGAGGTTTTGTAAATGCTGACTGGAGTGGAATAAGTACTGTGTGAGCTCTGCAGGTTATGCCTCTCTTTATAGATTCTAGTACAGAGTTTGCTTTTCTAGCAACAGAAGCAGATTAACTCCCACTATCTTCAGATACAGTATGACCCCCAGATCCAGGTATCTGTCTAAGCACTGAGTATGTAGTACCGTCTTATTGAACAATACCTGCTTAAAAAGAAGAAAAAAAAGATCAGTTTGTCAAGATAATTTTAAATGTTTGTGTTTCTCACCGGTGCCACTTCCTGTAACTTTAGCTCAGTGTTAAAATTCAGTAAGGTTGCTTCCATATTCGGTACACTAGTGGCTGTTGATTTGCCCAGAGACAAGTACCTAATCTGTGCCTGTGATTTTTAGTGAACAGCTGAGCACATTTCTGGCATAGTTCTCCAGTTTTGCTCCCACCCAACCGTATTTAGTCCTGATATGGTTTGCCTAGTTTACTTAGGGACAGATCACCTCAGACACTGTTAAAAACATAATGAAAGACAAGGTTTATGGCTTCTGTTGTTTATTCACAAGTGTTTTACCGTATAGATTTTTTGGATGTGAGGTTATTCTCTATGAACTCTTGCTGATGGCTATAAAATGTTTTTATAATATCAGTAGATCCTTTTGTTTCAAACTTTCAGTAGCTTCTTCTTAAAACTTTTGCAGATCAGTTAATTTAATTGACTAAGGCAAACTTGTCTTAACTTGTACAGTTTAAAAGTGCAGGTCTCTGCACAACAATCTGCAGTGTAGAGCAGGATTTGGAAACTTCTTTTTCCAGGCATTGCTGGCTCTAGTGGAAGATCAGCCTACCCAGATGGTTTTAGGGAATAGAATACTAGACATAGGATAAAAAGATGGTCAAATGCTATACCTGAGGACTGGTAATAAGAATAGATTCTTATGCTTTTAGCAAGCAACTCATCCAGGGAGAATAACAAAGGTGCAGAATGACTTGGTTACGTTAGTCGGTGTAAGCACCCCGCATTGACTACCAGTAGTCACTATTGTTATTAAATGCTATGACAGGATTTGTGCAATGATGTCTTGGAAAGCTGTAAGTAACAAACTCTTTAGGTGATCAGGGAACAGCTTACATTAAGAATAGACTCAAAAAGCAATAAACCAAAATGAATACAGCAAATATATAGATGTTCCTCATAAATAAGGGCTGAACATACAGGGAGGAGGAAGAACTATTGATGAGCTTAGAAAATGTTACCTCTAGAACACAGGAATATAGTTCAGGCAAGTACTATTAGCTATAGAAGATATTTCATAACTGTAGACACCTGAAGTGTCAGTAAGGAATCTTTTGAATCATTGTGGTAGAAATGTGTAGAAAGGAACAACGGCAAGCATTCCATGCATCTTTCATACTTTCATGAGTCAGATCACCACGAGTTCAATGCTTCACAGTCAATAAAAGTGTCCCTGCAGCACTGCTGTGAAGGATGAGGGTACTGTTTTGCAGAGGAGTTGTAACAAGGAGCCATGGAGCAGAGAGAGGCAGGGGCGGCAGGGGTTACACCTCTGGAGCGCTCCAACATGGAACATGTGGGTAGTTTCTTTTTTCTTCTTTTTTGTTGGTTTTTTTTTTTTTAATTGATCTGACATAGAGTGATTTGCCTTAGTTTGCATTACAGATCAATGAACTTTACCAGTTTGCCATATGTTTTTAGTGTCACACTCTGGCCTTTGGACTATTTTTGACGCACCGTTTTAACTTGTTCTCAGAGAATTCTGCAGCCTCTCACATTACAAAACCTAGTAATCATTATTATGTCCACTCACATCTGTGAAAAACAAGGAACAGAAAAGTTAAGGCTACGTTTTCAAAAGAAACTTTTCCAACTGGTGTATCAGGAACTACAGCTTTGAAAGAATTAAGCATACCCACCTCTTACAACTTTTGTGACTATTTGTAAACAGGTCTCTGGCTGTCCTGGGGC
>NW_009702895.1:0-8639 GCF_000703405.1 Apaloderma vittatum | reverse complement strand
GGCGCCGGCCCCAGCCGCTGCCGTGCATCATCCTGGTTCTTCTGCAGCTGGCGGCAGGAGTGTGCTGGTGCTGGGGAATAGGCTCTTCTGGTGCAGCCATTAATTTTCTCCCTCAGGGATCTGAGCTCTGGTTTTACAACTGCTTGATTGTATTAGAGTCAATAATTTTTGAGAAGGCTCAGAGAGCTCTGTGTGGGTCAGATATCAAGTCTGGATGCATAGCTTGTTCACTATTAGGTTTTCTCTCTATTTCTTCTTACAAGTGCTGGGGAATACAACAATAAATCAAGAAAACAGCACAGCACTGGACATACATGGCTGTTCACATTGGCAACGTGAAGTGCATACTCATGCAAATGTCATAGTCCAAGACAGTGACATACGTAATTTTGTTTCACAGGGGAAAAAAAAAATTTAGCAAGTAGTAGAAAATAAGGGAGTTCTGAGTGTATTGGATAAAGTAGTTTCTCTGACCTACTACTTCCTCTTTTTTTGCTTTCTTTTCAGTAGCATCCACATATCATTCTGAAAATTGGAATGAAATTAGAAAATCAGTTTGTGGCACAGACTTGGTGTGGAAATGGTATACTTTGGGGTAGTATGAGTTGAGGCTGGAAAGATAGAATGTGAATAGTGTAGTCCCAATTAGGCACAAATATATGCCTCCAAACCACTGTAAGAAGTTGTGATGGGCCCACCGAGCTAGAAACAGTTCACCTTTGTGTTCCCAGTCCAAGTATGTTTGGAACACTTGAGCAGCCTGATCCACTTGCTGGTTGTGTCTGTGTTCCTCAGTGGCACGACTTTTGGGCACACGGGCATCTACATGGCATACCTTCACAAGCAATTTCTCTAGCTGAGCAGCAATGTCTTGCCATAGTTCAGCAGCCCAAATAGGCTTACCTCTGCGCTGCCCGTTGTTCTGCTTCCACTGTTTTAACCAGCCCTAAAAAGCATTTGCCACCATCCACAAGTCAGTACAGAGATAGAGCACTGCCCCTTTTCCCATTCAGCAATGTCTAAGGCCAGCTGGTTGGCTTTTACCTCTGCAGACTGACTCAATCCACTTTCTCCCCCAGCTGCTTCTGCAACTCGTCTTGTGGGACTCCACACAGCAGCTTTCCACTTAACCACGATTTCCGATGAGGTGGCAAGACCCATCAGTAAATAGGGCGTATTGCTTTTCGTTGTCTGGTAACTGGTTATATGGCGGAGCTTCTTCAGCACATGTCACCACCTCTTTAGGGGGCATTGCAAGGTCTTTACCTTGTGGCCAGTCTGTGATCACCTCTAAAGGTCCTGGACGACCAAGATGACCCATCTGAGCTCTCTGTGTAATTAGGGCAGTCCACTTACTCCATGAAGCATCGGTGGCATAATGCGTGGAAGGAACTTGACCCTTGAACATCTAGTTTAGGATCAGTATTCATGGTACTAGGAGAAGCTGTGCTTCAGTACCAATCACTTCCAAAGCAGTTCGAATTCCTTCATATGCGGCCAATACTTTTTCAGTTGCAGTATAGTTGGCCTCAGAGCCTCTATATTTTCGGCTCCAAAATCCTAAGGGTTGACCTCGAGTTTCTCCTGGTGCCCTCTGCCAGAGGCTCCAGGCAGGACCATTGCCCTCAGCTGCAGTGTATAGCAAATTTTTAATATCTTGTCTTGTTCGGATTGGCCCAAGAGCTACTGCCTGTACAATCTCTTGTTTGATTTGTTCAAAGGCCTGTTGTTGTTCAGGGCCCCATTTAAATTTGTTTTTCTTTCGAGTCACATCAAAAAGAGGTTTCACAATCTGACTATAACCAGGAATATGCATTCTCCAGAAACCCATAGTGCCTAAAAAGGATTGTGTTTCATTTTTATTAATTAGTGGCAACATAGCTGATATTGTGTCAATCACGTCTATTGGGATCTGGCGACGCCCGTCTTGCCATTTAACTCCCAAATACCGGATCTCTCTTGCAGGTCCCTTGACCTTGCTTCTCTTTATGGCAAAACCAGGGTCTAAAAGAATCTCAATTATTTTCTTACCTTTCTTGAAAACTTCTTCTGCTGTGTTACCCCATACGATGATGTCATCGATGTATTGCAGATGTTCTGGAGCTCCACCCCTCTCCAGGGCAGAATGGATCAGTCCATGGCAGATGGTAGGGCTGTGTTTCCACCCCTGGGGCAGTCAATTCCAGGTGTACTGGATACCCCTCCAGGTGAAAGCAAACTGCGATCTGCACTCTGCTGCTATAGGAATAGAGAAATTAGCAATGTCAGTTGTGGCATACCACTGAGCTGCCTTGGACTCCAGCTCATACTGAAGGTCTAACATGTTTGGCACAGCAGCACTCATCAGTGGTGTAACCTCATTTGGGCCACGATAGTCTACAGTTAATCTCCATTCTCCATCAGAATTTTGCACAGGCCAGATAGGACTGTTAAATGGTGAGCGAGCTTTGCTGATCACTCCTTGGCTTTCTAGCTGATGGATCAGCTTATGGATGGGAATTACAGAGTCTCAGTTGATACTATATTGTTGCTGATGTACCGTTTTAGTAACAATTGGTACCTGTTGGCCTTCGGTTTTCATCAGCCCTATGACACTGGACTCCTCTGAAAGTTTGGGCAAGCTAGACAGCTGATCAATATCCTCAGCCTCTACAGCTGCTATGCCAAAAGCCCATTGATACCCTCCTGGGTCCTTATAATACCCTTTCTTGAGGAAGCCTATGCCAAGATTGCACAGGGCATTTGGACTGCTTGCTATAGGGTGCTTTTTCCACCTATTCCCAGTAAGACTCATTTTGGCCTCCAATACAGTCAGTTTTTGAGAACCACCTGTCGCTTCAGAAATAGAAACACTTTTAGTCCCTGTATGATTCGATGGCGTTAGGGTGCACTGTGCACCAGTGTCCACCAGAGCTCTATATTTTCGTGGTTCTAATGTGCCAGGCCACCAAATCCACGCAGTCAAATAAACTTGGTTGTCCTTCTCCTCCACCTGGCTGGAGGCAGGGCCCCTCTAATTCTGATGATAATTCACAAGGTTTACCTAATTTACAGGATTGGTATTTAACTAATTGATATTAGACTAAACTGGAAAGTAAAAATCACTAAACAGAACTGGAGTTTTTAACTCAAACCAGGACAAAAGTTGATTGCTCCCTAGAGCAATTTCAGAAGTCACCCCTCTCAGGCTCAAATAAAAGGCACCTGTTGTGGTCTTGAGTCACTTTGACACACTGACATACTGAGGGTATAGCATGATAGTTTATGCCTTCTAAATTATCAAAAAGGATCTGTTTCATGGCATGTGCATTGCTTGCAGTGCATAGGAACTGGGAGGTGTCTAGTGCTGTTCATTTTCCTGCCCACTCCGAGAGGGATGGCACTCATTCCCGTCCTGCTCCTTTGCCTACTGCCTGTGTTGTAAAAGCAAGATCCTGGTGCAGAAATAGGCAACATGAGACCATTAATCTGCTTTCCTCTTCCACACTGAACTTGCATAATCCGCAAGTGAGCAAGGCTAAATCTAGTTATTTATAATTCAGCAAAACTCTGGCCTGCTGACTGCATTGCCCAAGAGCAGGTTTCCTGAAGTGCAAGAGAGTGGGATATTCACCATGGTACTTCTGGTAGTTCTCTTTAACAATATTAATGTGAAAAATTTGTTACATAAAATAGAGGTATATGGTCTCTTTTAAATGCATATTTTGCCTCAGATATGCCTACAACCCTGAGTAGAGCTAGGTTTGTTCATGAACAGTGTCCGAATTATTGAATGTTTCTAGTATATGTGTTAGATTATTGAAATTATATGTTCTAAAATGAATGTTTCTGCCTGTCCTAGATAGTCTGGTTTTGCTGCGAGGCCTCTGGGGAAATGTTTTTCTTGATTTTGCATGATATTCATAATCTAATGTATTTGTTAGTGGTTTCTGGTGCTTAAGACCTTGAGGTCAAACAGAAAAGAGTAGGTTATCCTCCAAAGGGAAAAAAAAAGTACATAGGCAAATAATCTACCAGTCATCAAAAATCCAGTTATTTAACAACACTATATCATCTCGAGAGAGAATTTATGCTTACAGGGATGGTTTTGTCATGGAGTGTGCATGAATGGTTTTGGTTCTTCATGTGCAATTCCAAGAGATACAAGGAAGGCCAGCTTCCTGAAATGGATTCGCATGTATCAGTCTGAAACAAAAAAAAAAGTTACGTTATTTTCAGGAGTAGGAACAAAACTTACCTGCCTGTGAACATACAGTTACCCTACTATCTGCAAAGTCTGTTTTCATCACTATGTGTGGCTTCGATTGTCATTCACATTTCAGAGATTAGTGTTTACAAATACAGTAGGCAGGAGTGTAAAATAAAAGGATGTTGATTTTACAGCAGGACCCAGGCAGGAATTACTACATAAGAAGACAGTTGTCTTCTCCTTGTGCTGGAGTGTGTCCAAGGAGAGCAACACAGCTGGTCCAGAGCACAAGTCACATGAAGAGCCGCCGATGGGACTGGACCTGTTTAGCCTGGAGAAAAGGAGGCTGAGGGGAGACATTATTGCTCTCTACAGCTACCTGAAAGGAGGTTGTCGGGAGGTGGGGTTGGTCTCTTCTCCCAAGTAGCAAACAATAGAACAAGAGGAAATGGCCTCAAGTTGCACCAGGGGAGGTTTAGACTGGATGTTAGGAGAAATTTCTTCACCAAAAGGGTTGTCAAGCATTGGAAGAGACTTTCCAGGGAAGTGGTGGAGTCACTATTCCATGAGGTATTTAAAGGACGTGTAGATGTGGTGCTTAGGGATGTGGTTTAGTGGTGGTCTTGGAAGTGCTGGGTTAACAGCTGGACCCAATGATCTTGAAGAATCTGAATGATTCTATGATTCTGGCATTCTTTGTGACCCAGGAGAACAAAGACCTGTTCTTGATGCCAATCCCAGGTGCCTCTCAAGCACATTAGAGCAGTGCAAAGCCCATTAAAGCAGTTCCGGAAAAATAAATGTTCAGGGACTTCTTTCCCTGGGCTGTAATCCCTAAGTCAGTAGGAAATTATTCCCTGTCCAAAAATTGCCCAGTAACTATTTAATTGTGGTTTAGATTTACAGGTTCCAGTGTGTACCAGCAAAAGATGAGCTGTGGCTTGTGTCATTGCTCCAGACCAGAGTGGTGCAGTCTCTGATGAGGGAACACACAGCACAATCACCTTGATAATAAAGAAAACCTCTTAATGATTAGAGTGGTGGCCTGTGTGTGTAAAACATGATAGTGACACTGTCCAGGCTGTGAGAGCTGAACTACACAGTTCCACTGACTCAGCTGAAATGTCTGCTTCACAAATGCATCAAAAGATTTGGGTCAACCCTGTGAACCTGTTTTTTGTCTTGTTTATCCAACCTAGTAACTCCAGTGTAATAGCTCAGGATTTACAGTTGCATGAGATCAGACGGATGGCTTACTGTTTCAACATCCCTGGTGTTTTGCCATGTAATTTAGGCACACAGCGTTCTTGGATTCTCTATCTAATTTCTTGGAAATTAGGGTAGATACTATAAATCATAGAAGAAGATTTGATTAAGAGCCCTCTTTTCTGTCACAGGGAGTCATTCCTGTCACTAAAACTTGCTTCTTGGTGACCCGTTGGGTAGAAGGAACTGGAGAAGTGTGGCATTGGGCTTTGGCAAGACAGGAGGTGGGCTGCACAGCTGTGCACCTCCCTGCTCATCTCTTCTTACTTTAGGTATTCTGATCCTTCAGTAGAAGGACAAGCAGCAGATGAAGCTCAGGGAAGTTTTTCCCTCTGCTCTCATGTGTGACCTGGCAATGCTGTGAGCTTTAACAGTTACAGCAAATTGCAAGTCTGCTAACTCAGGGCTCCCCACTGAGAAGAACTTCCTCAAATTGCTCAGGTTGCTGTATTTTAGGGTGAAAGGCATGAAATACATCTTTTCTCACTTTGTTGATCAAAGTGCACTTTTAAACAGCAGCAATTTTGCACTTTACATAACTGTTTCCTGCCATGGTTAGCTTTCCAGAATCCGACAGGAATGTTTCCTGTTGCTACAATTAACTTAGCAATAGCATGCTGCTCTCTGTTTACAAACACAATGTTCAGGCATCCTTTTTATACCCTCCTTGCCTTTATTTTTTGGAGGGTGCTTTTGCCCCATACAGCCCTGTCCTCACACAACCTTCCTGTGAAGAGCATTGCCAGCTTGGGTGGGCTACCAAGGAAACTCTAAAGCAAATGGACTGTGAATTTGTTACAGGCTACAGGTGGTTTTGAATGGATGACTGAAGTCTGTGCCGGAAACAGTACGGCTCCTGAGCCTCCCAGGGGACTTAACCAGACGAGGCTCTACGGTCGTGCTGGTGACTCATGGGCAGAACCTCACCTCCAAGCAAACAGTAGTGAGGAAAAAGTGACCAAGCCAGAATGACTCACAGGGAAATGAAACCTCCAGAGACAAGGCTGCTTTGACAGTCTGCTAACGCACTTAGCTGTAGCAGCTGTCAGTACAGTTGGTGATGTGACTGATTGCATAACCGGTGGGAAAGTAAATCCAGATATTACTGTAAACCTGTGGCAGTCTAGTCCTAAAGTTAGCAGCTTCTAGGACTTGCTGTCCAATATTTTCATTGTGGAAAGTTGGATGGTCAGTGGTAAGTCGTGAGTGGATGGATACAGAGAATCTTTTAGGAGCTTAAAACACACTGAAATTTCCAGCTAAGACATGCAGGTTTTAGGAAGACAGGGAGTTGAAAGGAGAAATCATAGCATGAGGAGCTTTCTGCGTTCTTATATTTGTTAATGGGAATCTGTTGAGATGAGCTGAAGACTCAAGACTGAAAAAAATGCCTGAGAATACATGACAAAATGCATAAGAAACCTGCTCTGATTCTTTCTTCTGGAGGATGTGTCTTGGAATAATCACTACTGCAGTGAGTTCTTGAAACTTTCAGGATCTGTTCTAAGTTACATAAAGTAAATTTCCCAATAATAAAATTATCTGTCTGGACAGAATCATGGGTTTAACTTTGGACACGTGCAATATGAATTTGAAACAGTGCTGTGCAAACAGGATACTCTTTCTTTGTATAAAACATCAGCTGTTGGGTCACATGTCTTCCTCTGGAATCAGCAGCTGGAAAATATTAGATGAGTCACAAGGAGTTGAGAGCTTTGAAAGGCAGCACGCACCAAGTGCCATACAGGGTGAAGTCTTTAAAGACACAACTTAGAACACCAAATTGGAGCCTTCAATGTAGGGATAAAGTTAAGCTGCTCTGAAACATTACAGATTGATAAATAGCATCAAGCTAACGTGCTCAGGCAATATCAGAAAGGGCAAGGTAGGAATAAATGCACAAAGAGCATGAGCATTCTTCAGATTATTTTTTTCCTTTTTTTTTTTTTTTTTTTAAAGCAAAGCTGATTTTGCAGTTACACTGCTTCCTGAGATAATTTATGCCAGCCTACACAGCACTTTGAGCTCTGGCCATACCCTGACAGACAGATGGCAGCTTGAAGCTCTGGATGCACTTACAAAATGGTTCAGATTAATAGATGTAGGCAGCTGGGGTTGTCAGTATGCTAGTAGGTTACATGAGGACTTTAGGTTATGTTTACATAGCAAATAACCTATAAATGCAGGATGTATTTTATTCTTTATTCTGCAGCATAGGTAGGCAATATCTGAGTACCCAAATATCGAACTCTTTCTTCAGGAGGATACAAAGAGCAGTGTGTCTGCTCTGTTTTACCATGCTCCTCCACTTAGCCTGGGACTAGAAATGCAGGCTCTAACTGTGGTGGCTGTTGTCTGAAAATTGCCAGGCATGTCCATGGGCAGAGGCAATGCCAGGGTCTTGGGGCCCAAGTTGGGCTAAGCAGGCACAGCTGAGGCATCAAGGAGTGCCCGTGCTCCCCACCTGCTGCTAAATCCTTTGCCAGTGGAGCTGCCAGCCTGCCTTCTCTCTTGCAGCTGCCTTCTCACAAAAATGCAGGGAGAAAACCCACCAAAGACTGTCCTCTAAAGTCGAGTTTGGTTCCTGTGTGTTTTCAACAAGGTATTTCAGAACTCTGTGTCTAACAAGGAGAATATCTATTGCAAATTGTAGTGTAACACATTTTGTCTCTGTAAACCTTGCATCTCTTGAGCTCAGACAAGGACAACTCCTGAATTTCCGGTTTCTGCCTACTTGCTTGTTGTATTCTCTCCATGTTTCGTTTTGTTTTTTTTTTCCTCCTGGTCTTTATTTCTCTCAACTAGAGTGTAGGTTACCCATGTTTTCATGGCTGTAGTAGCAAACCCCATTCTTCACCAGAATTTGAATGAATCTTAGAAAACAGGGATGTGAGGGACTACAAGAAGGGACCTTGTGCCTTAGCATATAGACCATAGCCTCCTTGACCTCAGTCTGCAGCATGAGTAAAGATGAGTGGCAAAGGCAAGGCTTGTGTGGCTGGTTTTGGAAATGTACGAGGCCACACTATGTTTGCCAGGAAGATTTAAGGAAGAAATAAAAAAAAATTCAGAAATTCTTTATTCTAGTCTATAATTATTTCATGATAGGATCATGTGGCTTTGAGTTACAGGCGATATAAATAATGACAGATACTTGTCAGCATGTTTTGAAACATCTCAGAAG
>NW_009702894.1:117350-121802 GCF_000703405.1 Apaloderma vittatum | reverse complement strand
ACCCTTTTCCTTTTTTATTTTAACCTTTTTCTTTTTTCCCCCACTTTGGTTTTGTTTGTTCTGGGCGAGCGAGAAGGGCAGGCTGCTTGCTGAAACCATTTTGCTGTGACTTTGGACTCGCCTTGCGGTCGTGCTCCCGAGTTAAGGCGGCTCGGGCTGCGATAAACTCAAAACTTCAAAAACAGTTAGGTACCGAGCTGCCAGGCTGCCGAGAACGCTTTCGGGGGCTGCCGCTGTGTCTGGACTGCACTTCTGCCTGGAGAGGGGTAGCGCAAAACCTCCTTCTCGCTGCTCGTGAAGGCAAATGACATAACTCAGCTGATTATTTTTAGCGGGTAGTATTTTATTTTTTTTTCTCCTCTCTGCTCCCAGCCCACCATCACAGAAAATGCTGGTTTCATAGGTGAAGAAAAATCCAGCTCAGCTGTAAATTGCAGGCATGGTGCAGCCTGTGCTGCCGGTCCAAGTTAGAGCGGACAGCATCTTTCACTTGAGCGGCACAGAGCATGTGAGGCACAATCTAACAGGGCATCTCACCGTCCTCCGTGTCGTAACATGTCGGAAATCTGCATTTGTTGAAGCTGGTACTCTAGTTTACACCCCAGTAGTTTCGAGCAATCTTAGAAGGAAAAACAGCGAGGGCAAATGCAAAAACAGTGCCGTTATGAGGGTCGAGTTCACCCTAGAAAAAGGAAGGGAGTATTTACATATAACCGGAGGTGTGGCAGGCTCAGTCCTGCACGTTTTCACTGTTGCCTTATGGAAACCTCGGAGTATCAGCATTGCTTTTTTTTTTTTTTTTTACTTTCCCTTGAATGTCAAACCGTCAGCCCATACAAAAGCCCGTGTTAATTCTTTTTAATTGCTTCAGGGAGTGTCTCTTCTAAAATGTGAAGAGAGATGCAAATACCTATTGTGTTTGCGGAGATCTCACTCTTTACTAAACAAGGAAATAACTGTTTCAGTGGATTTATTTATATTTTATTTCCACTGTAGCCACATATAGAACTATAGTACAGAGCTACTCGCTATTTTATGTTTTCCTGGTTTTGCTGTTGACATACTACCCAACAGTAATCAGCAAACAGATTTAATGAGCATCGACTCACTAAGTACAGTAACAGGAATGTTACTGGCGAATAAGAAAACTCCAGAGAGACAATTTTCATTCCTTCATTTTCTTCTACCGTGAATTGCATTCACATCCAGTATGTGCACATTTACTCAGTCATAGGATAATAATGATAATGGATTTTTTTCTCTGTACTGCTTTCTCTAGAGATCTGTATTTTTATCAATAGCATAGTGACACACAAATAAATGGTACTGAGAATCTTTCCGCCAGCAAACTTCTGTTTAAGATTTATCACAGCAGCACAAGAGCTGTAACTTAGAAAGTTCTGTCAGTGTTTAACACTGCCTCATTTTTAACAGGCAGAATTTGTTAACAACATGATTATTTTTCATTTAGTGAGATAATGTACACCATTGCCATTTGAGTGTTTACTCTTACTCTTAATCTGACATTGTCAGGTATATTTGGTGCATTATTTCCAACTCTTTACTTATCTAATTAATTCCAATATGTCTTGTGCAGGATAGATTATGTCCTTTGTCCTAATTATTTTTTTGTTTGTGGGCAGAGCCAGGCACAGGCAGCTGCCTATCCAGACCTGTGAACAGCCCCGTGGGTGAAAGCATAGCAAAACAGGAGGGAGGGCTCCTAGCTCCCAATAGTCTTATACCCATGGTGATGCAGGGCTACATCGTTTTCTGTTAATGGAGCTCACCAAGGGCAGGAGAAAGGGAAAGGTGGCCATCAAGGTTTTCCTGTATATACGCAGTTGCATGAAGGGGAGAAAGGAGCAAAGGCAGCCTCAGTCCAGAGCCAACCAACTCAAAGTACTGTGCTGGTATATAAATGTCCTGGGTGAAACCAAGGTGTAATCCCACCTGCATTCCTGAAAACGCTGCCATTTAGGCACAGTCAGAGCACAGAACTTTTACAGCAGCTCTTGCTTCCCTTTCCTTCTCTGGAGAAGGATGACCTCTCCGAGGGAGAGGTTTTGCTTTAGAACAGGTATCAGGTTGGACATTGGCTCCTCCCGGATGTTTGTTGCGGCATCTTCACCCACTAGCAGGAAGATGGGAGATCCAGGAGGATGGATGCCCCAGGCAGGCACCAGCTGCTCTTGCAGCACCTCTTCTTCGTTTCCATACCTGCCATATGCCAACTCATCAGCCAAGGAGGGAAGAGAATGATGCTTGAACAGCTACAGCTACTCTAGTCACATGGCAAGGGAAGGAGACGGTTTCCTCTGGTTTTGGCAGAGGAAGAAGTCAGCTTCCAGTGTTGTCCCCTTAGTAAAGGAATATAAGTTTGGGGCGTCTGAGATGTTAAAATTGCAAAGTAGCTAGTACTGTCAAAAGTTAATCACCTTAACATCCTAATCAATTTTTACTACTTAATGAAATAACTGCATTGGTGGTCTCTCTCAAATACTTCAGTTGGCTTGGTGAAATTTCTTGTGGGCATTTTACCAGCCAAAAAACTCACCGTTACCACTCCCACAGGATACCCTGTCGGCTGCCTGGGAAGAGATTCAGGGAAGGGCTCAGCCTCACAACTGTCTTGGGCCCAGATCTCAAGCACCGCTGCTCCTAGAGCAGGAGCTGCTGTGGGACTCCCCACCGACAGTGCGCATCTGTCAGCGCGACGCCGGCTGCTCACATGACAGTGACAGGTCTTGCTGAATGTACAAGCTGCTCCATGTAGGGTCTCTCCTGCTCCTTGGCAGGGAAGTGTGTGGCTTCCTTATATAATAGTTTTGACTTTGAGATGATGCTTTCTTTTTTTTAATTTATTTAATAAATCTCCATCTATAGTTCTCATAACTTCCCCTAAATGCTTAAACCATTATAGACCTGCCATCCCAGTGTTGCATTTCCAGCTGGCAGTCATTTGCAGAAGCAAAGGAGAAACCTAAATATCTCCCAAATCTCTTACCTTGAATAGGTGATCCACAAAAAGCCTTGGTAAAGTCTCGCATATGCAAGAGATGCGTCCTGAAACTGAGATACTGTGGGAGGACAATAATGAAATTTTACTCGCTGCTGTACCTACTCTGTAGCTGAGCACAGGTATCACCGGCATCCTGTGCTGTTGGTGTGCAGGACATTTCTTCCTCAAAATTTTACTCTTGAGAGAGAGAGGTAGGAGATAAAAACATCCCTGTATTTCCAAGAAGCACTTGGAGGAACAAAAATAATTGGGGTTTTTGGTTTTGGCCAGTCATGCAGAAGTTCAAGTGATTATGTAGAATCTGTGGAAATCATCGAAACCTAGAATCCCACCTAAAAGCAGTGTTTGAGCAGCCCCCTATGATATCACGGTGGTATTTCCACGTGCAGTAGAAACTTGGTAGGTTGAAGGCACGTAGACTCCCTGGAAATAGGGACCTAGGCAGATTTTTGAAGCCCAGAAAACATGCTTGGCTTTAGCCAAAATTTGAGACACCTATCCTTTTTAAGCCTGTTCATTCCTCTGTACTTACAGTGAATTAACTGTGTTATACTGCAAAATACTTTTTAAAAAAAATTATTATTAAATGAAAAGTTTCCTATTTTGCAGAAGAATATCCTCTCTTCACTTAGGTTATTGTGTTTGTAACCATAACATGTTACTAATTTTTTTGGCAAAAACTCAAGATGACAAGACACAAAGATGAAAGGGGATTGAAATGTAACATGCCTTGCTGAAGGGGATTGTTTTGCAGTTTGCCGCTATGAAAATCTATAGATGGGGGTTTATTTTTTTTAAGAAACCTCTCCTAAGTACAACTTTTCAGATAGTGCTTATACATCACTCCTTTTGTATAAGCTGGCCATCAACAGATCTAGATAACTGTTTAAATATCTATTTGCGCATGCAAGCAAATAGTATAATTAGGTGTTTAAGGTCACATTTATTTGAGAACTGTGTAACTTCTCTTTATTCTAGAACAAAACAGCTTAACTTAAAAATTTTGTAGACTTCATACTTGTTGGGGTTTTATTTCCTCTTTCCATTCCTTAATTATTGTATCTCTGTTAATGTGCGTGCCTGCACACTCTCTCTACAGTCTTCCCGAATTTCCTCACTTATTTTCTATGTGTGAGGAAACTATTGGAGGAAATAACCAGATTTATGTTGCCGTGTCCTTGGTTTTCCAATTACTTTCCTGTAAAAACAAGGCACGCTTAAGTCATTATTTTCAAAGTTGGTGGGAGTGGGTTCTGGTAGTTCAGCAGAGCCGAAAGCTGTGTCTGTCACAATCCTGGCTAATGCAAGGTACTCTTTATTTTAAAACTTCAGCTACTTTTGAATGCTTGGACACAGTCAGTTGTGGATCTGGAAATGAATATAGTAAGTCTCCACCTTCTCTAGGTACCTCCAGCACTAAAAACTCTTCT
>NW_009702894.1:62188-117327 GCF_000703405.1 Apaloderma vittatum | reverse complement strand
ACAGAACTAATAGGGAATTCTCCTTAAAAAAAAAAAAAAAAGAAAAAAAAAAGATGAAATCATGTCTTAAAGCAAGGCTGTAAGATGAGGGGAAGAGTCCTAACAGAAGAAAAACAAGGGTGTGAAAGCAGCAGAAGTGCAAGCCTGTTGTCATAGCAGCACAATGCTGCAGGGCTAAAATGTATCTTATGCGAAAACAGATGAGAATTAAGATATGCAGGTAACATCTGGGCACAGCCAGGGAAGAGGGAAGATAAATAGCATGCTGCAAGGGCAGTGTGGAAGCCTGTGCAGAAAACCCCCTGAGCTCCCGGTGTCAGCAGCTCCTCGTCGACATTCGTCCAGGCGAAAGGGTTTGTTCTCTTCTGCAGGCACCGGCCGGAGGCTGGAGCAGAAGTCCTGAAGTTGCCCATGGCTAGGAGGATGACCACATCCCGCTGGGCCCCAGCACCCCCTGCCCTGCTACCCCAGTGCTGGCTGGGAGGGGGCGCCTCGGCTCTCCCTCCTGCCTTTCCCTCCTGCCTCTCGCCGTGGTGTGATGCCCGCTACCATGCTGCACCCCAAGCTGCTGCCTGCTGAGCTGGAATGCCCAGCGCCCCATGCTGACTCACCTTTCGTGCCTCGGAAGGTCAGACCTTGCCTCCTCCAGAGCTCATAGGGGATGGATTTTCTCAGTATGTGGCTGGACATGTGTGACAGGAGATGTCACTCCTCTGTGAAAGCCCAGAGAACATCAGGGCAAGCATCGGAGGGCAGGGACCTCCGTGTGTCTCAGCCACCAAAGCCGGGCCACTGGCCCCTCCCAGGCAATGCTGCAAGGCTTGAGGAGAGCTACTGGCACTCCCCTGTGACCACATTTGGGCTTTCCAAAATCTGTGGCCTTTGAGTTGGGACTTAGAGCAGGAGAACTCCCTCTCTCCGGTTGGAAGGGAGAACGAGGAGCCGAGTCGCTGGAAATTTGCAGCTGCTGAGGTTTCCCTGCAGCAAGGAAGGGACTGTTTATCACGATTCTGCTGGAGGAGCCCTTGGCAGGAGCCTACATCACATCTCCAGCCCCTGAGAACCAGTGTAAGGATGGAGGGGTGTTTATGGAGAGGTCCGGGCTGTGTAGAGAAGGCCACCAGTGTCAGCTACAGGAGCAAAGTTTTCAATTTTTTTTCCCCATCATGAAAAACATCTCTCAGAGCTGCTCATCGGGCTGTATGGAGGGGTTTCTGCTGCCCAGGCATCCCGTCCTCTCGCACTGGTGGGCCCAAAAACTGGAGTGGGCTTCTCTCAGTGAGAGAAATTCAGGCACAGTTACCAGGGTGATTATCAGAATTAAGACGGTATTGATTAGAAAAGCTTCTCCACTTCAGATTAGAAAAGAAAAATCATATCTAGCAATTTTCCATAGCTACCAAGAAGGCAGATGGAAATGTAAATGCACACACATCTGCCACTTTGAGCACTAATAGTTGTCCCTCAGTTGATGACTTGTAGTTTGAACAATTTTTAAATTTTATCTACATGCAAATTGTTTGGAGAAAATACAGCTCAACGTGGTTTGGACAGCTGAAAAAATTAGTTGCAAAAATATGTAGCTTGCATAGTTAGTTTCTTAATGTTTCTTCAGGAAACCTGATTGTAGGACTGCTGAAAAAAGATCCCAGCTACCCGTAGCGATCCTTGCTGCAACGTCTAATGTTTATCTTGAGCTGTGAGGATCTGCTGGCTTCCTCCATTGGCTCCCTTGGCCAGACTGGCTTGGTCAGGAGGCTGCTGCCCACCAGCCCCCTTTGAACCTCTGCCCTGGACCCATGGTCTCCAGCTGACAGCAGGGCACAGCCTCCAGCACAGGCTCTCATGCCTGCCCCTTCTACACCTTCTTCTGATGAAAATACACTCTTAATAGTTTTATTTTGGCCATCTCTGCAGAGCTGAGAGCTATTGCAGTTCTTTTCCCTCTCATAACCCTTCTACATTTTGACTGAGGCCATCTCTTGAAGTGAATTTAAAAAACGCTTTGCAAAGATACGAATTGCGAGAGATTACTGAGATCATACAAGAAGTGGAGAAATTTTTAGCTCTCCATCAAAGGCATTTTCTCCTCTTTGTTTTTCCTTGGCACAAGTTACCTGTAAAAATTACCGAAAGAGTAAACTGGCTTCACATGAAAATGAAGGCTGTATTTATAATCATTGTCCTCATCCTGCTTTCTAGTTTTTCAGTGTTGAACCCAAAACAGTGATGAAATTTTACGCAGTAATACATAATAAGTTCATTCGTTATTTCTGAGCCTTTCTCAGGCTTTTGTCCATAACCATGAGATCAGACATTTCCTTTTTTTGTTGTAATGAAAGAAAGCTGAGATTTTCTTTTAAAAAAATCACAGCACTCCGGGCCCCAGGGCTCAGAGAAAAGACAGACTTGGTGAAAATGACAGTGAAAAAATGTAAAAGTTGGCAACACTGCATATAGTGAAGCTCATTTTTAATTTGAACCATCAGATGTAGACTGGAAGACTAAATAGAGTCAAATAATAGCAACAACAACAAAACAAAGTAATATGGCATTGCAAAGATGTTACTCCTGTGAGTAAAACATGTCTCTCTGTGCCAGATCATTCTCAGTATGGGAGGACATCCCTCTCTCTAGCTAGTTTTGTCTAGTTGGCCATTCATCGACTGTATGTGAAGTAACACAGCATCATCAAGTCCTTACGATGAGTGATGTCCCCTATAAAGCACTTCACATCACTGCTCAGCAGCAAAACCAGACACATATTTGAGGTAGATATGATAAGCGGGAGGTAGCTATACACATCCTTAATATTGAAAACAGTGGCTGCGACTCCGAGCCAGCTCCCATAGCAATCGGGATGTCTTTCCCCAAGCTGGGAATAGGAGTGTGGCAACACCAAAGCATCCTGTTGCATCTTGCTGTCGTTCTTGCCATGGAGTTTCCCTGGGAGAGCAAAGCTATGCCACGAGTGAGGCGAGTCCCGTGTGAGACGCCTTTGTGGCCATTGCTGCGTCCTCGTGCCTCGTCCCCTTTGCCCACAGCTTTGATCGGGGTAGCAGGTTATGTAACGTGGGCTTAAAGGATTTGTGGGACTGGTCTGTTTTGCAAATGAATCAGCAGTTTCTAACCCCTCCCTGCTGGGATGGGATCTGTTTGCTTCACAGGGAGTCTGCAGACTTTTTTGCTACCTGATTAAATTCTGGTAATACCTGCTTGCTTTTGAATTAAAGAAAGGAGTTCTCAACAGAGCGAAGGCGCTTCTTTTAGTTCCCTGCATCTTTTGCATGGAGTGCAGAATAAAATCAAGCTTTCCTTCTGTCCTATACAACCCCTTTGCCTTCGGGTCCAGCTCTGCTGCTGCTGCTGAAAGTTATGCCAAGCTCTGTAAGGGGAAGAGCCATCCTGCAGATCCTGATGTGAGGCTTGGCCATCCCTGGGCAGCCAAACTGAGACTACTGTGGGGGGGCATTCAGGTCCCCGGCACCTTCTTTCCTGTGCTGATGGCAGAGGTAGGAGGACTAGCAGCCAAAAACAGCTTGAAGAAATCTTTGCAGCCACGGCTCTCTGAGGCCCTGGAGCAAATGCCTTAGCCCAGGATAAGTAAAAGGATTTTAGCTTTTGCTCCCTGGCATCCCCTCCTGGGCCCGCCGGCAAAACCAGGCGGTGGAGCAGCGCGATTTCACCACCTCTCATCTGTCAGCTGTGCCACAGGCTGAGACGTGGCTTGGTGGGGAGGTATTTGCAGAAAGGGATTTGTCTCGCAGTTGAAACCATCTTTCCTCTCTGCCTAAAATAAATAGCTGGGCGAGAGTGAGCCTTGGAGTAAACAAAGACCAAGACTGAGATGTTACCAAACAAATTGCTAAAGGCTGAAGGAAGAGGAAGCGCTGTTCTGGAAATCTCTGGCGTGACACAGGACACACATAAACACCGTTTCTGGAAGGGAGATGGGAATTGCAAGTAATGGTCACTGTTTAAACAGTGATGAAAGGGGAGGTGGAAGTTACTATTTCATGCCTGAGTGTTCTCAGGGACAGCGTGCCACTGTGGCAAGGGAGCTTAGGCGGTGCCGTGTGGCTCTCATGCTGCAGTGCTCTGACATCTCAGCAGTAAACTAATTTTTAGTTCCGTCCACTGTTAGCTTGCTGAAAAAGCTGTGAGTGATAAGCAAGCAGTGCATGTCTCCCTTCAAGAAAAAAACATCCATTCAGCTTTTGTTGTTCCTTTAAATCTCCCTTCCTCCTAACAGGATCGGTAAGGATAAGAAAACTACTGGATAAATGAGAATGTGGAGGTCAGTTGTTTGTCCCAGCACTAGGTACCAAGTTTATTCAGAATATGATTATTTGCTATTAAAATCTGCTGCACTGAGGGGTGCAGTATGCATTATGCATTAGCATATTGCTAATGTTGTCCCCATCACACAACAGCTTTTACCATCTCCTGTTAACAAACTGAAGTTTCCTGGAGAACCTCTTGGTGCACCACTGGGAAGCCGAGTTGCAGACTGTATCTTCCCTTGAACTCGTAGGATGTGCCCTTTTAACCTCTTGGACCTTCTGTTTTCTGTGGAAGCCGGTCACCCCAGGGCTATGGGTGTGGGCTCTGGATGCAAGTGGAAAAATCTGCATGGCCACAGGTGAATCCCCAGCATGGCAGCAGGGAGGAGAATACCATGGGACTAGTGCTCTCGGTGGGGAAGAGGCAGCCTGCAACCATGCTGCAGCACACCCCTGCCCTGTGCTGAGGAGATGGAGGGCTTTTTTTCCTAGGATCTGTTCTGAAAAAAACAAAGTGTGGGTAAAATGGTGTGTTTGTCCTGAGGATGAAAGTTTGAGATGGGCTTCCCAGAGCTGAATCCTTGGGTGCACAGGGGCAGTGCTCAGCATAACCTTGCTGGGATGGAGGGAATGGTAGATTTTTCTCCCCTTTGGCTGTTTGCCTCCAACATGAGACCAAAAATCGTGGCCATTGACAAAGCTCAGAGTACATCTCATGTCTGCTCTAAAGTGCACAATCTTGCTCTGGGGGCTGCTCGGGTGCCAGGATGCAGAGCTGGCTGCCTGCTCCCCTCTTCTCCCTGTAGCCCCATTGCTGGGAGGTGTGATGGGCAGGTTCCCCAGACCTAGTGCCAGGTCCAGTGCAGCACAGCCTCGTAGGATCACTGGGCGACCACTGCAGAATGGGTTCATGAGTCTAAAATGATCATTTCCAAGAGGAAATGTAGATATGATATTTAGCTTCTAGCCTTCCGTTAAAGATGAAGTAACAGCTGTGATAGATTAGGTTATTTTATAACCTAAATGTTAAAAGAAAGTGCTTCAGATGTAGAAGGAGGCAAATGTGGCAGTGAGGCAAGGTAGGTGAATAGCAACACACGTTGTGTGATACAAGTTGCGTGACAGTTCAGTTTCTTCCGTATTGTGTCACTCAATTGATCCTCTCTGAAGAAGTGGTATTATGAATCTAATACAGGCAGGAAATTCCTTCTATTCCTCCTCAGTTGTCTTCAGCTACACTTCTTTAAATGACATCTGATTTTACAGCTGTTGTCAGTGAAAACCATACAGTAGCTATCATTGTAAAAAATTTAAAATCAAGTATGTGTCTTTCGTTCAGTAAATCAGGGCATTTTCTCCAAGCCATAATGTCATCATTTGAATTCATACCACAAAACAGCTCTTGCAAAGGGAGACTTTTCAGACATGAACTGGAAAGACAGGAAGAATTCCCCTCACAGGTTAGTTTCTTTGGCATGTTCCTGCAAATCTTTTTGGTTTGCTTTAGAAGAAGGTTCTGCAAAACCCCCTAATCTGTTGTTTGTTACTTGTTCTCTCATCACAGTGGAGAGTTTTCCTTCTTGTGGCCAGGTATTGTGTTCTCACAGTACTGTGGACAGATTTATTAGTTAATTTCCCAGACCGACCTTTCTCATATCAATATTGAACTCTTGTTCTGTCAAAAATAAAAACTACTCAAATGTGGAAAAATACACCCCCAAGCTGCTAGTGAAACGAGAATATAGGAATTTTGTAATCTTTGCCTATGTGATATCATGTCATCCAGAGGAATGGAGGTAACATAACTAAATTTGTACCCATCACAGATTTATGCAATGCAGGTGCAAAACAGTCAAATTCACAGTAATGTATAAATGTGGGGTTCTTCTGCAAATAGATCTGAAACACTACACGAAAGTCACTAAGACTTTTTAATTTCGGCAGATGCAAGATTTTAGCCATGATTATTAGACAGTTTGTCTGTTGCCACCAGATTGAGTAAGCTCTACTGCTCTTGTGTACCCTATCTTCTATTTTTTTAATCAGTGTTTGTCTTCAGAAACGAGCCAGTTCAATTAAATATCATCTAATCCCTGCCTCTTTACTGGGCATAAGAGCCTCCTGCCCTCTCTGGATTACAGCGGGAAACAGCACATGCACACAGAAGGAAAAAGGAATCATGTTCCCGTAGCCAGCTCTCTGTGTCTTCCTCAAAATCTGAAGGCAGAAAATACCTATTCCCCTTTAAGGAAAGGAAATTAGAGTAGTTCTTAATTTAGCTCTTCAGCTCCCTGGAAGAGCTGTGGTCTCCCCGCTTTCCAGGTGAAGGAGGCCTTCTCCATCCCCTTTATCAGCCCTGCTTTTGTCGCCACACCTTTGCAATGCTCCTACGACAGTTTCCCTTGGTGTAAAAGGGACCGAAGGATAAATCCATACGGTTCCTCAGAGCAGATCTGGTGATGTCCTCTCCACACGGCAGCAGATGTGGCCACCTGAGCGAGGGGGCTGCTGCGTCCATGGGGTTCGTTGGGATCGGGCGGCGTAAGGGGTGTGCATCCCTCTGTCATCCCTGCTTGCTCCTTGAGAGAACTGACACATCTCCCCAAGCCACGCACATATGCAGCAGCATGCAGGGGACCCAGCATTTAGAATGTTGGGTACCCCTTGTGCCACCTATTAAAGAGCAGAGGGAGCCCCTTCCTGAAGTTCTTGGCTCCCCGCTGTGAAGGATATCCCAGCCACAGGGAAAGGCTGCTCAGACTTCTGGCGGCAGGTGACACAGTCTTGGCCTCGGCAGCATCCTTACAGAAGGTCTTGGTGCTCTCTACACAACTAGAGCAGCACAGGAGAAATTCAACAGTGATGGTGGTGGGTGAGACCTGCATGTTTTGAAACGAAAACTTGCAAAAGTCCAGCTTGTGCATTGCTAAGGATCCCCAATTGGCAAATTCAGTATTTTACTTCTGAAAAAAATGCAACCCCAGCCTATTAGGGCGATTCCCTTTAGATTTCTTGCTGCTTCTGTGTTGACTAAAATGGATTGAGAAAAGTTTGCAGGAGATTTCTATATTTTTTTTAGGAAGAGAGGGTAATTTTCCCACCTCTCTGATGCTCAAAAATAACTCAATGCAGTTTGGGTCAAAGCTTAGGCATGGTGAATTTCAGAAGGATGCAAAACAACTTACAAAGGAGGCTGCACTAAGAGCTGCTAGACCGAACAATAAGCGGTAATAACCTACAGGCCCTAAAATTGGGGGGCCTTCGCTGATGAACAGAACCTCTCAGAGACTGAAAGAAAACCAATGTCATTCCCTGTCATTGCTTCCCGCTCTCAGACTTGCTGAGGATGTGATGAGGGAGGGACAGAGGGGAAAAGAGGGCAAATTAATTAATGCCAGCTATCTTATTCCTGCGATGTCAATAGTCTCTACGCTTAGGACATGCAGATGTGGCCTCTCCTTTACTCAGAGCAAGTGCTAGTCCCCTGCCAGGCTTCCGGTGCGTCCTGCACAGATGGCACCTCTGGTCACAGTGCTCTTTTGCCTTCTGTACCTGAATGTCTGTCAAGAGGCAGTCCTGAGCACCACAGCATCCCCGGATGTGGTCAAGCTGCAGCTCTCCCTTTTATGTTCACCCAGGTCACTTGAGAGTGGAGGTCCAGGCCCTTTGAGGTTTTTTTAGAGAGGCTAACTAGCAGATGCACATGATACAGATGCAAGTCACAACACACTCAAGTTACCAGCAAAGGACATAGGAGAATAATGCAGCTATTTTAATGCATGTTTCCTTTTTCCTTTTTTTTTTTTTTTGCAATGAGTGTGCTATTAATACTGCAGTTACCAGAACTTTTGTTGTTGTTGCTTAGATCAAATAGGGAAGGGATGGAGATGAGGAGACGCTGTTGTTCTGGCTGCTGCTGCGCGAGATGAACTGATGAATAACGTGTGTGATTTCTTTTTTCCTTGTAGTTGCACTGTGCTTCCCTTGTAGTTGCACTCTGCTGTGACCAGGATCCAAGTTCAAAGACCTGGTTTCAATTACACGTTTGCCCATATATGTATCCTGAACAATGACAAGACATGCATAGTGGACGACATAGTGCATGTACTGGAGGAATTAAAGGCTGCTCGTTCTTCTAATCGAACTAATTTTGCAATCACTTATCCGATTACTCACTTAAAGGATGGCAGGGAAGTGTATAACGGGCATCAGCTTGGTGGGGTTACTGTGCACAGCAAAGACCGGGTGAAGTCTGCAGAAGCCATTCAGCTCACCTACTACTTGCAGGCAATCAACTCCTTGAATGACATGGTGGCAGAGAAGTGGGAATCCATTTTTTGTGACACTGTTGAACTTTTCCAGAAATCCAACAGGAAAGTCAAAATGTATCCTTTCACTTCTTCTTCGCTGAAGGAGGATTTCCAGAAGACGAGCAGGGTGTCAGAACGCTACCTGATCACAAGCTTGGTCCTTGTGGTCACCTTGGCCATTCTCTGCTGCTCCATGCAGGATTGTGTCCGCAGCAAACCCTGGCTTGGCCTGCTGGGATTGCTGACCGTGACCCTTGCCACCCTGACTGCAGCTGGGATCATCAATCTCACTGGTGGGAAATACAATTCCACCTTCCTGGGAATCCCCTTCGTCATGTTAGGTAACTATCTCCTATCTCCTCTCTCTTTTGTGTGTTTGTGCCTCCCTGACGCATTTCCCAGCAAGCAGAGAAACATCACTGCATGGCCCTCGGTGCCTCCTCCCCACAACGCTGCCCCGTGCCAAGTCCACGTGGCCTCTTTTCCTAAGCCGTCTGTACCGCACCGGGACGTTAAAATCATTTCTAGGCCTCCGGTGCGGCGTAGCATCCTGCTGTAGGCTGTCGTTGCCCGCGCAGTAGCGAGGAGCAGGGATGTGTGAATCGCTGCGTGTTGCGCAGAGCTCAGCTGCTGCTTTTCTGTGGATGCTCGATGCTGGTTTTGGTGGCAGGCATCGGAGGGAAACCTTTGCAGAGGTCCCCTCTCCATGCCGCAATGACAGCGTTGGCTGTGCCAGCAAGTCAGAGGGTCTGCGCGTGTTGAGTATTTAGAGAGCGCTGGCTCCTTTGAAGAGCGGGGCAGTGGTGTCGTGGCTTGGCAGGCACCTGTCCATGGGCTAAGGGTGGTGGTTGGTTCTGGGTCATGTTTCTCCTGAAGACCCTACATTGACTGAGCAAGGGCAGGAAGGGTTTTACAGCCTTGGGGTGGAGAGCTTTGCCTCCCCTGGCCAGGGACGGACCCGGCCAGCCGGCACCACAGCCGTGGAGGGAAGCAGCATTGGCTGCTCTCCCCCAGCTCTGGTGCCAGCAGAGGCATCTTCATCTGCCCAGTTTTCGTACCACCTTCACTCGCTGCAAAGGGATGCAGGATGATTTCCTTTTGTTTTGTTTTCCTTGAGAGTAAGGAAAGTAGAGAAGGGTGATCGTCTTGCTCTCAGCTCAGAGTCAGTGCCCTCTCCTGTTGGCACCAGGATGTGTGTGGGGATGCCGCGCGTTGTATCCAAACAGGCAGGAGGACAAAACAGAGCTCTGGAGAGTTCACAGCCTCTTTGTGTTTGGTTCGTAACCAGTGTGAAAAGCTTTGTGCGCTGTAGGTGTTTAATATGTCCTCGTTCACGCCATTATTCATGATGGAGAATAATACGTGCATTGATTTGATCACAGCTTCCCCAGCTGAAAATCACTGCTCAGCAATACTTCAGATTTCAAGTGTAAGAGTGTCTCCACTGACTTAGTCACATCATGTAGTGATGTGACACGTTTCAGCACAGCTATTTTTATACCCAGCACCAGGTTCCTATGCCATGCTCGTACTGTAGCTGTGGTATTGTTGCACTTTAATTAAAGACTATGCTTCAGTGCATCGCACTACCAGTTAGCATACAGAATATATTCAGTGACGAAGAGAATTCAGCTACGTTACCTCAGCTCTCCTTTTCGGATGGCATCCGTGAAAATTAAACTGTATCATAATCTAGAGGAAATACAGCACAAGAAAGTCAGCGTCAAAAGAAGGCTAGCTCTCTGACCTAAGTCTTTGGTTTGTTTTGTGGGTTTTTGTGCCTGTACATTTATTATAAAATTCAATTCTTCAAACCAAGTAGTATATATTCCATAAAATAGTACATAGGAGGGGATTTCCGGATGTGTTGCAAGAGTAATAGAAAAGCAGCCTAAAGTCCAGTCATACGAAATGAAAGTACCTGGAGAAGACGACTCAGAAATATGAAATATTAGCTCTGTTTAGGGATCAAAGCATCTGCTCACTGGGACAACCTTTCAGATCTTTAATTCACTAATAGTGACTATGCTGAGACTTGAAATCCTTGAAGACTTCTATTTTAGTGATCCTTAAACTGCCAAGCTGTAGAGCAAGCTCTGCCTTCTTTTTTTTTTTTCTGGGGCTTTTTTTTTGGTCTTGCTTAGTTGAAGTATTCCGCTCTTAAAAAGAGTGAGTTTCAAATATGCACCTCAGCTCTCACTGTGCACAAGTCAAGACAGAGCAGTCAAGTTCGTGTGAATCTTTCCTGCTTCCCTAGCTGCATAAAATCTCCCGAGGGACAGAAATATCAACAGGTGAACGGAAGGTACTGAAGAAATTCTGGAGGCTTTAGTGAGAGCTGTTTTAAACCAGCAGAGAGCTAGATAGGCAGGGTTTCCTTTTTTTTTGCCCCTGCAGTGTGTTTCAGAATGTATTTCATGCCTATATGTTGCTTTGCTTATAAAGGATGGTTTGACTCAGGGTAACCGGAGGCTAGAGACACAAACCACCCTTGCTGAACTACTACTTAATTTCAGTGACCATCAAACTAGATCATAGATTAACTGACTTTTAGAAAGCTAAAGGATTTCTGGCTAACAGTGTAGCCCCATAGCTATTACCCATAATCTCATGGCTAAAAGCAAAAATTAGATAGAAAAAATTATTACACTGGATAGATTTAAGGCAAGGCCCCTTTCCTGGTATAAATCATTAATGAAGTTTCCCTGGTTTATAGCAGCTGAGGATTTTTAACTTTTCATCAGCATCACAGAGACGGAGGCAGGGGGGTGACACTCTCCAGACATCATCTGCCCTCTGCCATGGGACAAGATTACGTCTTTCCTAACACATGCTTCTTGTTCTGCACTTTGTCTCCTCCTTGGGTTGCTTCCCCCTGTGTTTCGCTGCACTGCTGCTACGGCACCTGCATCATGTCTGACCTGAATTCCCCTTTTGTAACTCAGCTGTCCCCCTTATTTATCCACTGCATCTGGAAAACAATTTTTGTTTTTCTTTCTACGTATTTTCTTTCCCTCTCATCTCAGGTTCTGTCAGACTATGCTTACCAGACTTCCAGCAATCTTCTTGCATTTGGCCGCTCCACATCTTCCGTGGAGTGCAGTGCCTAAATCCAGGCGCAGGATTCAGGCTGAGGCTTTCAGCAGCAGGCAGAGTAGGAGGATGATTTCACACGTCTTACATATGGCACTCCTGTTCATGCATCCCCATATGACATTCTTTTTTTTTTCGGCAGTATGAAATGTTTGGCATTTGGTTGGTGGCACATGGTAATTCACGGATACTTCATGTCCCTTTCTACCCTGTTGGCACAATCAGTTATTCCAACCAGTACCTGGAAGATTACCCTTGTCCATGCTGAGCTTCTTTAGCTCACTCCATTTCTTCATTAAGTTCATCTTGATACCATCACTACCCTTCCGAGATGCTTTAACTAGAGTTGGTCAGCAGTGTTTTGCAGTTATCTGCTTTTTTTCGTATTTTCAAGAGTTCCTTTCTGAGTAGTTTAAATACTCTGTCCAGTCACAAGCCTGTTATAATAATTTAGGCAGTATGTCTGCAAAATACTGCGTTCACTGTGCTTTGTAATACTTGATCCTGTTTTCTGTGACATCGCTTCAGCAGCAGTCATTTCCAAGAACAAACAAGCTACAGTGAAGGGTGCCAGCCTCTGTAGGTGTTGAATCCTTGGAGCTTTTGCGTCAGTAGGACAATTTTAAGTTATTATATTACCATGGATTACTAAGTTGTGCTCTTAAGCTCAGACTCTGTAAGTGTAGGCAGGAACATCTTTTGCCTAACGCACCTGTTAAATATGACATACTGGTTGAAACGCTTCTTGCTTAGGTTTTAATCACCCTACGCTTTAATTAAGGCAGATTACTGTAACACTGTTCACGACAGGTAACTTGTTAACTCAGAGTAACTCAGTCAATGGTCACTGCACATAGCCTGAGTATTTGTATCCTGTGGCAGGCTTCTTCTTAGTCCTCACGGGTTGCTAACTGAATGGCAGAAATTGAAGGCAGGAGAGGTGTTGTCAGAGACTTACTTCTCCAGCAGGTACCAAAAGAGCAGGAGTCCCCTTTGGTGGCCGTAGGTTCCGCGTGAGAGAGAGAGGCGGGAGGCAGTGCCTGGGGCTGTGCCGGGGGCCGGCTTGCAGAGCAGGAGGGCAGGCTGGCTGCAGCCGCTCTCTTCTCTAGGGATATCTTGTCAAGTCAAACTGGGAACTTTCTTCGTCAGCTCTGGATTTATGCAGGTACTTCTAACGTGAAAGTGAAGCCTAAAACCTGTGAAGCTTGGCAGGCTCCCACCATTCATCTGGGCATCTTTTGAATTAGCATATGCCTCCATGGTTTTTTTTTAACTATCATCTGCATTTATCAGTGTGTAAACAAGCGATTTAAGGATAAGATTACTCACATGCCTTGTTCATGTGGGATACTTCACTGAACTAAGGCTATTTGATTTTGAACCTAAGAACGAAAAAATTAAATTCTGCTATTTGATTGATTTTAAAATAGCTGATTTATAGTGTCAACTGAAAAGTAGAATTAAAATTCTTATTTCCTGTTGCCTGCTCCATTAAAAACTACAGATGTTTTGTCTGGCACAGATGCTAACATATTCATCATAAGTTTCCCTTACGCATTAAATGGTGTTTAATAACTGCCAATCCTGTAAAAATACCAGTTTCCTAAAAAAAAAAAAAAATCCAAACCCGCAGTGTTAGCAAACAAACGACTGGGCAACAAGCAGCGCTGGCTGAACAAATTTTTGGCGTGATATTTTTCACTTCCCAGAGGTGGAGCACAGCATTTAACTTAGGGACTCAGAAGAAAATTGCAATATCGCCCTTTGCACTGAAGAGAAAACTAGCAATCTGTTTCCTATTCCTCTAGAAACTCCTACAGCTTGTTCAGGGAGAGGCGGCTCTCTTCAGCTGCCAAGTTCGTGAAAAGCATCAGCTCTGTGAAATCGCGATGGAATGCCAGGCACTGCCAGATACGGGCAGGGACGCGGGGCTGGCTCCATGGGCTTATATTTAGCCTCTGATGCTGGCAGGGGAAAACCAGTTAGCAGTTACGAGAGCGGCTTGAGCTTGCAGCTTGCTGCAAAAGGAAATGATAGCTGCCTTGTGTGAAACTCGGCAAAACAGGGGCAAATGCCTCTTCTTACGGCGTCCTTCTGTCCTCCCGTCACGTCCCGCCCTGTCGGTACGCCCTTTCTGGGAATAGGGAAGGAGAAGGTGGCCAACAGAGCAGGTCTAGGGAGGGACGACTGGGAAGAAGCAGGTGGAAGTGTGGGGCAGGTCACAGGTTCAGTCATGGTTGGAGGGGGAAAGTCAGGAGGAGAGGGAGACTGCACTGGGCTGCATCTGGCTGGCAGGAAGTGGCACAGGAGCAGGAGAGGTGCAGAAGGCTTTGGGAGTGTACCCAGAGGTACCAGGGCTCATGGGAACGCCTCACAGATGCAGAGAAATGCTGATTGCTTCTCAGAAACACAAATTTTTTGGGGGAAACACCTAGTGCGTGGCTTACCTGGGGGAGAGAGCCATGCTGGGGAGGAGTGAGCTGAGATATTTGTACAGGGGTTTTATGGGTACAAAAAGTTGGAGCATCGAAGATGCAGTCTGAGGTCAGAGGCAACTGAGAAAGATGGTTGGGAGGAAAATGTTAGGAAACAGAAGGGGAGGGGAGGAAAGTGTGTTTGGTGATGGGAGTGAAAGTGCAGGAAAGGCACGTGAGAGGATTGCTGGAGGTTAGGGACCACGAAGGCAACAGGTCGCTAAACCAAGCAGGGCAGCTAACAACCAGCATGAAAACCCTGAGAGAATGAGGGTGCTCGGGCCAGCATGTGCCCGCTCATGTGGCTCACTGGAGTTGCACCACAGTGCTAATAAGGCACCTGGACAGGCTCCTTCTTCCGTTTTCTGGAAGAACATGCTGGATAGATAATTGCAACATATGCCAATTTGTACACCCTAAAAGCATTCATTATTCTCGCTATCAAGCACCCAAGTGTTTGCTATATTCAATAAAACTGAAGTGTCAACATTGGTTAAATACAGAGAGCTTCAAAGAGAGAGAACCAGCCCCTGCACAGGTCTCCTTGGTGTCCTTAAATCCACACGCAAAGGTAGCATACACACACAAATGTTTGACTTTGTATAGTCCTTTTCCAATGATTTTCCTTTTGTCTGTTAATAAAAATGTGAAGCTCACTGAGTCTCTCTTGTTTTTATTCCCCAAGCTAAGCTTTCTCGTTCTCCCTGTCTGGCTGCCCCTATGCCGTCTCCTCCTGCCAGGAAGAAGCATGTCCTTCCTCAGCTGGCTGCCCCCTCTACCCCTTTCTCCCATCTCATCCATCTCATTTGCAGTCTCTATCAGCCTCCTCCAGCAGATCTTACCCATCTCCCAGCTCCGGTGGTTTTACTAATTTCTCTCCCATCCACCTCTCTCCTCAGCCACAGCTGGGCCCGTTGCTCCTACCCTTTTTCCTATGTTCTTGAATAACTTCCTTGGCTACCAAACCATACCATACCATACCATACCCTGCAGTCATATCTCAGCTGGTTCACATCTCCCTGTGATTTCCACCATTTATTCTCTGCTTTTTTCACACTGCCAAAGGACTCCAGGAGTGCCCTGAAAGTACACTTGGTTTTTTGTCACTCCATCTGCTCAGCTTTCCCAGTTCAGCCCTGCACAGCTCTGTTATACTCCTAAAACATTTTGTCCCTTTCATTCCCCTTCTAATAAATAAATAAATAAAATTATCTGGTTTCATCTGCCCTGAGCAGAATCCCATGCATGTCATTTTCCTCATCATTCCTTTTTTCTCTCTCATCTTTCTCTCCTCAGTGCCTGCACCTCTCTGAGCTCCCTATGCAGAAATGCATCTTCTGCAGTACCTCAGGCATCACCCAGCATTTCTATTCCTTGTGGGAAGAGCAGAAGCAGGCCCCCAGGCCACGCCGCACCACTAAATGTACCAATGAACCTGCTCAGCAAAGTCAGTGTTTTCCACCCAAAGGCAAGGTGATTAATCACCTCCCCCACCCGCTCATCTTCCTCTCTCCAGTTCTCCTCCTGAAGGATGATGTCCTAAGCCCACTGAGGAACCCAAACCCCAGGAAGCCACTAATGCATGGGAAGGAAATAGGCTTAAAACACAAATGGTGGCAGAGTATTTTAGACGTCTGTACCAGCCCTTTCCCATGCAGCATGAAAGTGGCAAGCAGAGCTTGCACCCAGCTGTTTGTGATGGCGACAGAGACAGCCTGAACCCATGTTCCCCTCCTTTACCACCAAAACCCACAGGCAAATCCTTGCACACATACGTGCTGCTTGGCTTCAGAAGTGTCGATGACTTAGTAAATATAATCCTGTTTGGAAAAGAGGAGCTGTATCTGTAGGAAGCCCATCCACAGAACAGTTTAATATTGAAATCAAGTACCCTATGATCATTGAGCAAGATCAGGTGTTGCCTGTTGACTGGTGGTGCTCCAATATGCACTTATTTCATATGAGAAGTGTGGTACAGGTGATGCAGTGCATTTAACAAGTATTCATTTGTGCAAACTAGCAGAAAGATGTTTTACTGTCTGCATTCTTTTAACTGCAGAGAAGCCAGTGCATGCGAAGACTTACTGGAGGGGTTTGTCAAGAGAAGTCCCAGTCAAAGGTACTGAGAGTTTGCCTCAGACATCCTGATTTTCTTTGAGTAGTGAAGCCCCTCCAGAGGAACTTTCACGTATATCAAAGTATATTGGAAGTTCACGTTAGAGAAATTAAACCTTTTGCTGTCTCTATGCATATGGGAAAAAAAAATATATATGTGTATATATATTTATCTTTGTGGTATACTTTGCATACTGGACTTGGATAGTCAATGAGGACCTGGGGAACGTCAGCAGGAATTGACATGACATTTCAGTTTAGCTCTTTCTATGAGAGAGATGGTGCACATTTTGGGCTTTTAATAGATGACATCCCCCAAATAGGCAATAGCTGAGAGGCATGTGTGACAGGGAGGGGGCCTGTCATTTTCAGGTTATAAGATCTCTGTGTTCTGGCAGAGGACACTGGCAGAGATGAATTAAGTTAAATTGGAATATCTTAAGTCTGAGTGCTTGGTTAAAAGCCCAAGATGAGTTCTAAATTTGTAATGATTTTTTTCGTCAGGAAACATAATAGGTCTTATGTGCTTTACGTGAAGCTTTGCTTCTTTTTGAGCATTGTGTTCACAAATGGTTGATTTATGTATTTTGAGTAAGAGTAATGACAAACATCACTTAAATAGGAGAATTTAAGGGTATGCTTGAGATGTTTCGTTTGCAGCTTTCTTACGAGAAAAGACGAACTTGGAAGTGTGGTAAACTAATCCATATTCCATTACGAAAACACTCCTAGAAGCAATTGATATTTTGGCTTGTGGGCTTAGAAATTTAAAACATTTAAAACACGACTTTGCCCCAGATGCACTCACTGTGTTCTACTCTGTCTTTAGGAACTGTTGTGTACTATATGTCACTTGGCTATTCTGTAACATGGTAAACTTTAACGTTGCACAGATGGTTGCAGGTAGCTTTCATTTACCTTCACATATTTTTTTTTTTTACGCAGCATGCGTAAAATCTTCAAAAACTCACTTTGTGGGGAAAATCAGTTTGCAATTTTGTCTGCCGATACGAATCTAAGCATGTCACATGCGAGATGAGCCCGGTAGTACTTAACACATAACTCTACATCTGACTTCCCCCTTGGCTGGTGAGGCTTGAGGTACATTCATCAGCAGGGAAATCCATCTTGCCAGCCACACTTGTCGTTCTTTTACTATCCTGGCATCCCATGCTGTGTGGCTCCCCTGGTGCACAGGGTGGTCCTGGCTCCCCCCACGCATCCAGGGATCTGCACCCCATGTCGGGGTGGCAGCATCTCTGTGCCCTCCTCCTCCTCCTCCTCCTCCTCCTCCTCCTCCTCCTCTTCTTGTCATCCTCCACAGCGCAAAGCTAAGCCTTCCTCCCTGTCTCTTCAAATCAGAACTTAGGCAGGGCTCAATGCTTCCTGGGAGATTTTCTGAAGTTTCGCAGTTAAAGTTTTTTTTCCTGGGAGAAGCAAGGGATTCCCACCCAGGGAGATCCTTTGAAGGCCATCGAGAGTTAGATGCTCCTCTGCAATTTGCCCCAGAACCCAGAGGCTTGCACATGCGGTTTGGCTCAAATTCTTTCGGTTCAGATCTGCACGGGGTCTGGGTAGACAGGAGAGGAGCACGCTGTGCAGACATAAATATTCCAGCAGCTAAAACCAGATTTCGCGAGTGCTCAGCTCCTTCTGTTGCGCTGAACAAAATATGACCTTTAACTTTTGCCAGGTCTTTCGTGAAAACGGAGGGAAGCAAGTAACACATTTAAACAAAGTTGACAGCCTGCTATTTAAACGCCAAAACAAGCCTTTTCCGATTCTTAAGTGGAATTAGATATTCCCTTTAGATACAAAAGCAGATTATTAACTATAACTTGTTTTGCATATCTGTCTTTCTCAAAACAAGCCACTTAATTTTTCTTTTAAATCTATTTCTGTTTTTAAAATGTGCATATCTGACATTCTTGCTACCCATATAACAACAAAATATCAAATATTATATTGGTTCAATACTAAAAAAAAGGTGATCCAAGCAAGAAAACTCAGCATTTTCGCAAAACGTAAATCGGTAAATTTTACTTTATTGAAATCAATGGGACTATTCCACATTAACTACACAGGTGCTGAATTACCCATATAATCGTTATAATAAGACACTATTAATTTGCATTTAATTTGGCATGGTTTAAAAAAATAATTTGAAAATTCAGTATTAAGTGAGAAGATGTCTTTTGTAATAATAGCTTTAAAATACACAAACCACAAAAAAAGTGGCAAACCATGTTACTACCATTACTGATTAGGGATCATGGTGAAGACTTGGACTATGAATACTGAACCATTGTTTAATTCTACTTATTTAAAATTCTTCTTTTCCTTGTTTCTTTTCCCCTTATTTAGGTAGAAAAAAAATCACAGGTATGTCTACATGTGTCTTTTGTGTGTGTATGTATTTCTTCAGAGCTAGGATTCACACGTAGAGTGATTGTCATTTCAATAATAATATGTAGATCATGCTCTTAAAATTAGATTGTGATTTGTACTGTTTTATAAAACATCAGCTCATCATTGCTTGTTTGCCATGATAAAAGATACCATTAGGATGCATCATGTACCTCAGGCATCACTGACTGTATCCTGACCCTTTAGGTTGAGACTGAGAGCTTGAGGGTGATTTCTTTTTGTCAGTGCATTCTTTGTGCAAACATGTACTTTTTAGTGTAAGAAAGGGCTACACCTGACCCAAACAAACCCTTTCACAGAACAGAGGGCTAATCTATGCTGCATTTCCAAAAGCAGGTCAAGGGAGGAGGTCATGGGAGGCGATTCTTCCCCTCTGCTCAGCTCTCATGAGACCCCATCTGGAGTACTGAGTCCAGCTGTGGCTTCCTCAGTACAGGAAAGACATGGACCTGCTCAAACAGGGCCACAAAGGTAATGGGGGCTGGAGCATCTCCCTGTGAGGACAGCCTGAGAGAGTTGGGGTTGTTCAGCCTGGAGAAGAGAAAGCTCCAGGGAGACCTTGTAACGGCCTTCCAGCATTTAAAGGGAGCCTATGGGAAAGAAGGGAAGGAACTCTTTGTCAGGGAGCGTAGTGGTAAGAGGAAGGAAGGCAGTCTCAAACTCAGAGTGGATTTAGATTCGATATTAGAAAGAAATTCTTTCCTATGAGGGTGGTGAGATACTGGCACAGGTTGCCCAGAGAAGCTGTGGCTGCCCCCTCCCTGGCAGTGTCCAAGGCCAGGCTGGATGGAGCTTTGAGCAACCTGGTCTAGTGGGAGGTGTCCCTGCCCATGGCAGGGGGGTTGGAACTAGATGATCTTTAAGGTCCCTTACAACCCAAACCATTCTATGATTCTCTGAAGTTTAGAAACAAAGAAAATGCAGGATATTGTGTCAGAGATTCATTGCCAGAAGGCTGGGATCAAAATGACTCCAGTGCAGCAGATCTGTATGAGTCTGGTGAGGAACTTAGCCCTCTTTTAAGCTGTGATTGGCAGCGCTGCACGAGACCTAAATGCGGCATAAACCTTGTGCTGGATTTTCAGATGCTCCCAGTTTTTCTGCGTGTGCATTAAGCAATTTGAGCAGAGGCTTAACAGCCCAGAGAGACTTTCTGCGGGATCTACAACTAAAAATAACGTTGTGGTCTCATAGCATGAAGCACTGAGCACCAGTTGAAGATTTCTTCTCTGCATGCACCAACCAATACAGCGTGTTGTACGGGGACACTTTCTCTTCAGTGGTGCGCTTCTGTGGGCACAGCCACCCACAGCTGTGAAACGGCAGTTACTGGGAACATATTATTAAACATTTCGTTTTCTCTTACTTTGTTGTCAAGTAGATACAGCACAAAACACAACTCTCTCCAGAGAGTGAGGCAGATTTTTATCTGGTGTGAATGCGCCAAGACGCTAGTGGTTTTGATCCTGGTAGTAAATTGAAGAATACAGGGGCATGCCTGGTGCTTTCTGACTGGGATGGACTGTGCTGTTTTAAGCATGGTTGGAGAGACCAGCCTGGCAATTGAGTGTGAATGACTAATATTCAAATATAAAGCAATCCCAGAGATTGATCTGCTGGTATCATGCCTAGATGCCTAGCACACTGACATATTTAATTTCAGTATGTTTCTCCTTTGGGAAAATCCCAAGTCAGATGTTAACATCTGCAGGCATAGTAAATCTTAGTGTTATGCATGTAAAATTTAGCAGTCTTTAAAACAATAGTTGCAAATGCTGCCTACCCAATAACATTGTCGTGGTATTTCTGAGGTGTGTTGTCACACTTGTAATTTAGTTACCAGCACAGACATGTAGGGTCTATGTGAGAGGAGGTAAAGAAAGCATTGCAATATGTACAGCCTATGCTTACACCAGTACATTCCATTCCATATCACTCTGTGTGTGTTCTTCTTTATCCAAGTACCACACTTGCACGTAGTGTTCAGGCTTACTTGCCCTTTGAACCTGTGCTTGGAGGTATGAAATGAAGTCAAGGCGGTGCTTGGGTGGCGGAGACCTCATTCACTTGGCAAATGAGAGTGCATTTAAGACTACTCAGCAGTCTACAACCCTCAGTCCCCTTGTCACAATTCTCCTGAGATGAACACTGCTGCCTGGAAACCCAGCTGATCAGATGAGTACCTTACAGGATGCTAGTATCCTGTAGGATTTCACTCTACACTGGAACAGGGCTCTCAGAAATGCTCAGGCAAGCATAGGAAAAGCAAGCAGGATTTGTCATGTGTTTTCTTTTCTCGGCAAAAGTGTTTGGGATGGGCAAGTCTGGGCATGGTGGGTCGTCCAACTATAAGCACACTCTTTGAGGTGTGACATTCATGCGGTGAAACTGTTATGTGGCAGCACTGTTTATGCACCACAAAGGTGGACTTGGTTAGAGTAACCCACACCTTGTTGCAACAGCATGCGGATGATGATCGGTTCAAGACATGCCACTAAATTGCTACAAACTGTCATATAAGTTAGGCTTGGTGCTCATTTTGTCTGCGTGGGGAAGGATCATGGTTACCTGTAGTATTTTATCGTTTTAGTGAGAACAGGGTATGAAGCCAGATGTTTGCTTCTACTCGGTGCAAATTCTCTTGCTCTGCCTGCATATTCAGTAGCGCTTTGAACCTGTTGTATGTTCCGAGTTAAAATCGTGCGTGCTGGGAGAGGCTGCATGAGGCAGGTTGTGTGTTCAGTCAACAACTGGTTGGTTGCAACTCCTGTGACAAAGGGAGTCTGGATTAGCAGTTCCCCTTGGCTTTTCAGAAGATGGGAGCTGATGAGATCACTAGTCCAGCTGGAAAAAATAAGTCAGCAGGGCGAAATTATCTCAGCCTCTTTGTTGACATTACTGGGGAAAGCAATCCCAGAGTTGAGCAGCATACATTGTTATTTTTAATGCTGTCCGCTGGGAAAATTCATTGCACCTTCATTGTATCACATGTTCTTACAAGTATCATTTTGGAAAGGGCAATTCTTGCAGAGTGATTCTGATCTCCCAGGTACTAATTTTGCACAAGTGCAGTTCTTGAGACCTTGTCTGCATTGGCGGCAAGCTGGGGTATGAATTTATAGCATCCTAGCTATTTCATGTTAATTCATTGTGTGTTTGTCTCTGCAGATAATATTTCATTCCACTTTGAAAGTGAATCAGGCTGTCCTTCAGAGATTTCCGGAAAGAAAGTTGGCGCAACAGAGCTAGCCCTCTGTAAATTCACACACTTTTTCACAGCACACTAAATTCCTCTTGCAGACAAGTACTCCTATTCAGGGGGATGAATTCAGGCTTAAATCAACCTAAGTGAGACAGCATTCATCCAGCTGAACCGATAGTGTTACAAGGATGCAGCCGTTACAATACAAGCAAAAACCTTAAATCAAAATCCAGTGTTAACCTCAGTAACTCTGTCAGAGCATGCTTCCAGTTCAAGTTTTTGCCTACCCAGTTTGCAAGGCTCCCATGCATCCCACTGTGACTCATTCCCAATTTCAGCCAGTCTTTCGTGCCATTAGTGTCAAGAAGAGATTTCTGATTAAAAAGTAACCACACCCCTGCCCCCCCCAAAAAAGGTTGCTGATGTTTCTGATCCCAACCATTCCGTTAGTCCAATTTAGAGCAGAAATAGGGGAATTAGCAACGAGGCGGCAGCAAATTTTGGTAGGGAAGGGGAACCAGTGCCTGAGAAAAGGGAAACACCCCTTAACCCAGCTTGCTGCTAGAGAAGTCTGCCCCCTTAGGAAGACAGTTTGGTGCTTTATTAGTCTTAATTCTGGCAGTTAATGGGCAGCATACGCAGTGGTGCAGCGTTCAGCCTCACAGAGGTGGAGATCAATCATTATTAGCGTTTCGTGTGCCACTGCATTAAAATGGGATGAATAAAATTAATTACCCTTAAAATGCGACCTTCCGTGCAGAAGGCTGGAACTTCACAACCTGTAAGTGTACTTTACTCGGAGAGATTTTATTCAAGTATCAAACACACAGAGAGACCTGAAACGTTCAAAACAGAAAGAACAAAAAAAGTGAGACCCACAGTGTACCTATTCTGTACTTTCATTCATGGGTAAAACTGCAAGAAGAGGAACCAAAACCTTGTTCTCAGTCATGCCCCTTCCTTTCTTTTACAGCAGAAATCTGTTTGAATACTCAAACCTTGTATTATCGTGGTAAGATAAAAACTTCACATGATTTTAGTGTAAAATTGAACATATCCTTTAATCTTTAAACAATGAAAGCAGGCAGGAGCCATTGTGTTAGGGAAGTGCCTATGCCAAGTGAATAAAGAGCTGGTCTGTGACTCCAGTGACCAGGAGGTCATTTTGCTGCCCTTTCACAGCCTCTTTAAATCCCTGCCCCCCTCTCTGCTTTGGTCTTGCCCTTTGTCAGGCAGGAGTGGAGACAACTTTAGGCCTGGGCTGCCAATGCCCAGTCATAAAGGGCTCTTGCTTGAACAACCATTTAGCAGGGGAAAGGATGCATTTCTTTTTTTAAAAGATTTTAAAATGGTACTAAAAAGAACAGCTTAAGCGCCTGCACATAAGTAGTGGTTAAAATGAGGTAAATAATTCGATAATTTAAGCAACAGAAAATTTTGCTTTAGTTTTCACAGCTTCCTACAACTGCTTTTTCTTCTCATGAATGCTCTGCACTGATTTTGTGAAGCATGTGTAATTGCAAGACTCAGTGCTGAAGAAGAGGAGTGAAACTTCTTATAGTATTTTTCAGGCTACTTGTAAAAGCCTGTATTTAAGCTAGGCATAATTTATTGGTTTTATTGCTGGTATTGTTATTAGCTTCTAAAATTAAAGGTAGTTCACCATAGCTGTAAAAAAAATAAACTCCTCAGAAATAACAGTGACTATCTTCTTAATTTCTTTGGCCACAGAAACCATAATTTCTGTCCTCAGTCGTCCAAGACGTGGTAGGAGTATCTCCTACAATGCAAAGTAGCAGAAAAAGAGAATAAAGAAAAAAAAATTTAGTCCTCAGTTTTTCCACTACCTTTCTTCTATTCCCCTAATGTTTTTCTTTGCACTTTGAGAACCTCTTTTCCGTAAAAAAAAAATCCCATCTTTTCCTGTACTCCTCTTTAGCTCATGGTTGTACAGCCTGACTCTAGGGCACGACCAGTGAATAATAATAGCAAATGTCAACAGGAAAAGATCTCCAGTACCCCATTAGCTGTTTGATTTTATATTTATTATTTACTGAATGGCTGTGAATAATGAACAAATTGCTCTAAATCACTACAGATTTGTGTCTAAATCTCTTATTAAAAAGGGAAAATCAGATAAAGCAATTACAGAATTTATATGCACGGAAAAATTTGCCTTCTTGTTAATATTATAGGGAGTAGACATAGCACCAGGTAATTGGTGCAAATTGGTTAGGGATGCAAAAAATGAAACTCTGAAATGACAGAAAAATGATAGAAATTCTCACAAAATACTGCTATGGAGCTATCTGGCCTATTATCTGTGGGTTAGATTTTTATGAGCATCAGCAAGTTAGACAACCTTGGACATTGTCACCCCTAGCTGTGCTTGTAGCTGGTATTTAGGGGAATAAATTAGGTTAGGTAAATCCCATTCTAGCTAAATAAGGCTAATCTTTAGACTGCCATGCCTAATTTGTGCATGAGTTTGGGCTTAATCTTTTCCTTAGAGGACAGTGGATCAGGTCAGTGGTGCCACTGATGCAAAAAAGTGTGTAAGTTTGTAATTTAGGCTTATCTCCCTAAAGGTAAATGAGAATTTTGTAGCTGTTATACAAATGGACAAAGGAATCACAGATTGTACAACTGAAGGAAAATACCAATTCCTAGCATGCAGGTTGTGTAACAAACAACAAAAGGAACCTAGCGTAAAATAGAAGAGTATCTAAATGTTGGGGGTTTTCTGTTGGCTTTGTGGAGCACATGCAGTGACGCCTCTTTGTGCATTTACTTGAGCAGTTCTCTAAATCAGATTCCATTTTAGGGTAACCCTGAAGATTATGTAAGAGCAAATTGTGGTTTTATGTTTCCTACTTAAAGGAAATATGTGATATTAAGAATGATGTTATTGGATATTCTCCAAAATTTTATACCTGTTATAAAGTTGTGTTCGGCATCATATTTAATTAGCTATAAATTCGTGGTTTTCTCATTACAAAGTCAAAGCCTTTCCAAATTAATGCAGCTATTTGAGTGGTTTTAGGCATGAGCCTATTAACGCTGAAATGCTTTTTTACAAAAACATGCTATAGCTAAAGCTCAGGATGGAAGTAATTTGTAATATTCAATGACCTCATTTTATTCTGTTTTGCTCACTCAAAGTTAATGCATATGATGCCATGTGAAATTCTCAGACGAGCCTGTCTGCAGGACTTATGGGAGCCATAAATGGATTAAACCTCTCACTCCCTGCTTTGGCAAGTGATCAGTTACATTTAAATAAAGGTCAGTCCGTCTTTACAAAGAACACACTGAAAGCAAGCTTAATAGCTTTCCCTACTGAGCCTAGAACATAACTATTTGAAGCGTAATTAGCAACGGGATGCCAGTCACTGATTGTGCTTTTTGCTTGATTTTATGTCTGGGGAGTTCCAGTATTCCCCATTAGCTTTAAGAAGGAGCATGGTGCGAGTTATCAAATTGACAGTCTTGACCTGGCCTCTGAAAGCAGCTGTAAAACATTGTTTGGGAAAATTAAGATGAATACCAAATGCCATACCAAAACCAGGACCATAATATTGCTACAAATTGGACATTCGTGATCCGTGCCGTGACTCCAAATAGGTAAGATATCAGATACACATGAGAGCACGGACTTTGTTACTCAAAGTACCAGCTGGCCATGATAAGGAGATACACCAGCTCTCCTGTTATCTCATAAGATGAGCTCTGTATTTTGAATTCTTTATACAATACCCAATACCTGTTTCTTTCAGCATTAACAGAATGGCCAGCTCTACCATCTGTTAAAATAGACAGGATATTCCTTGTAGGAAAGGTGGACTACTACAGCTACAGTTGCTCGTACAGTAAAAGGTACTGACCATAAAAGGGTAATTTTGTCAACTTAATTAAATGTTTCTCATACGTGAAGCATTTAAGACTAAGTGTAATCATTGAATCATAGAGTGGTTTGGGCTGGAAGGGGACCTTAAAGATCCTCTAGTTCCAACACCTCTAATGTATTTTCTGGTTTTCTGGTTCTTCAGTATACAGCATTTGTTTGGGTATTTCTTGACCAATATTCATAGCCCTTGTGGCAAAAGTGATCATCTTCTACAGGTGGAAAGAGCAGAGCCAATACAGCAATTTTGCTACTCTGCAGACAACCTGAAATTCTAACAGAGACCTGTGAATTACCTTGACCTGCCTAACTGCAGCATCAGCTTCAAAATTCCAGTGATTAGACTTCAGTGTTAACAGCAACTAATTCAGCACCGATCATTTTATCTAATGTTATCAGGAAATGGGTAAGAGCAAAACAGCATGGACTGGCTCTGGGGATTTTCAGGAGATAATAAAAGAGCAGACCAGAGAGGTAGACAGGGGACAGCAAAAATAGAAAAAGATTAAGGAGGAGGAGCAATTAGAAGGCAGCAAAGAGGGTGGGATTGGATGGAAAGGATTTATTAAGTAAGATAGACATGATATGAACTATTATGAGAAGATATTGCAGTGTTATGTTTTAAGTGTGATACAAAGACCATATCTTTCCATTCATCTCTATGTAAAACATCAATTTACTTTCATCGCAGTCACTCTTACCTTGTAGCTGGTTGGTGTCTGTGTTCCCAGCTAAGGAGCACTGTGTGAGAGCAGAGGTCTGTATCTTCCACATGCACTTTGGTCATCAGTCACAAAACAGAAACTGTAAGAGGAAGATGACCAACCAGGGATTAAGATAAAACCATGTACTTTTCCCAATTTACCTGCACTTGGGGGTTAAACAGGATTTTAAGTCTTCATCTCCTGTCACTAATGCTATATCCATTTTAGAGTTAATTAAATACATTACAAAATGAAGGAACTGACAAGAAAAATAGGGCTGCATTTGGTTTTATTAAAGTAAGAAGACCAATGCCTTAAGCAGTTCCGTATCAGTTCTACCGCTCTGCTTTATTTCTGCTTTTTGTTTGTTTGTTCCATTTCTAGGATTTCTTTGTCCTAATAGAAGATTTCTACAGGAAGTGGAGAAATCAGTGGCTGATTTAAACAATGATTTTTAGCTTATATGAAAGTTTCATTTTTTACAGATTTTCTACAAAGCAGCCAACTAATGCTCTGCTTCTACCATGGGCACTTCAAGGTCATATTTCTTTGTTTTCACCACAGGTCAAATCCCATCACCAGGAAAAACTAATTTCAAAGCATCTTCCATCACAGGCACTCCGAAATAATGAAACGAAGCAGCCAACCAGAAAAAAAAAAAAAAAAAGAAAATGAAACCTTTTTTCTTTAACTCGTCAACCCTGTGCCAGTGACGCAGAACTCTCCACAAGCTCTGACAGTAAGGTTTGCTAGTCAGGTAGCGAATGCGCTCCTGTGGCTTAGACCTCCATAATCATTTCTCTCTTCTGCAGGACGTTTACTCCAAGCATTGGTAGTGGCCAGCCGTGTCTCCTTTGAGTCTTTTAGCATGTTCGCATTACAGTTTTCCACATGTTGATTTGAGTACTTTAAACACTTGCTTTGTTCTCTATTGTAGGTCATGGGTTATATGGGACTTTTGAAATGTTGTCCTCCTGGAGAAAAACTAGAGAAGACCAACACGTTAAAGAGAGGACTGCCGCCGTGTTTGCAGACTCCATGCTCTCGTTTTCTCTCACCACTGCCATGTACCTGGTCACTTTTGGAATAGGTGCCAGTCCTTTCACTAACATTGAAGCAGCCAGGATTTTCTGCTGCAACTCCTGTATTGCAATTTTCTTCAACTACCTCTATGTACTCTCCTTTTATGGTTCCAGCCTGGTGTTTACTGGCTACATAGAAAACAACTACCAGCATAGTATCTTCTGCAGAAAGGTACCAAAGCCAGAGGTATTGCAAGAGAAGCCTGCATGGTATAGGTTTCTTCTGACAGCCAAATTTAGCGAGGACACGACAGATTCAGAGGAAACGAGCACTTATGAGAGTCATCTTTTGGTGTGGTTCCTGAAACGCTATTATTGTGACTGGATAACAAACACTTACGTCAAGCCTTTTGTAGTTCTCTTTTACCTTGTTTATATTTCCTTTGCCTTAATGGGCTACCTGCAGGTCAGTGAAGGGTCGGACCTGAGCAACATCGTAGCGACCGCGACACGGACCATTGAGTATACGACTGCCCAGCAGAAGTATTTCAGTAACTACAGCCCAGTGATTGGGTTCTACATCTACGAGTCGATAGAGTACTGGAACACCAGTGTGCAGGAGGACGTGCTGGAGTATACCAAGGGCTTTGTCAGGATATCTTGGTTTGAAAGCTACTTAAATTACCTTAGGAAACTCAACATATCTACCGGACTGCCCAAGAAGAACTTCACTGATATGTTGAGGAACTCCTTCCTGAAGACCCCTCAGTTTGCCCATTTTTCAGAGGATATCATCTTTTCCAAGAAATACAACAACGAAGTCGATGTCGTGGCCTCCAGGATGTTCTTGGTGGCCAAGACAATGGAAACCAAGAGGGAAGAACTTTATGACCTCCTGGAGACACTGAGGAAGCTCTCTCTCACCTCCAAGGTGAAATTCATCGTTTTCAATCCATCGTTTGTGTACATGGATCGTTATGCCTCTTCAGTGGGAGCCCCCTTACAAAACTCCTGCATTAGTGCTTTATTTCTGCTCTTCTTCTCTGCATTCCTGGTGGCAGACTCTCTGATCAATGTCTGGCTCACTCTAACTGTTGCCTCAGTTGAATTTGGAGTTATAGGTTTTATGACGTTGTGGAAAGTGGAACTAGATTGTATATCTGTGTTGTGCTTAATTTACGGAATTAATTATACGATTGACAACTGTGCTCCACTGTTATCAACCTTTGTCCTGGGCAAAGAGTTCACAAGAACTAAATGGGTGAAAAATGCCCTGGAAGTGCATGGGGTAGCTATTTTGCAGAGCTACCTCTGCTATATCGTTGGTCTGATTCCTCTTGCAGCTGTGCCTTCAAATCTGACCCGTACACTGTTCAGGTGCTTGTTTTTAATAGCATTAGTCACCTTCTTTCACTGCTTTGCCATTTTACCTGTGATACTGACTTTCCTGCCACCGTCCAAAAAGAAGAGGAAAGAGAAGAAGAATCCTGAAAACCGTGAGGAAATAGAGTGTGTTGAAATGGTGGATATGGATAGCACCCGAGTGGTTGACCAAATTACAACAGTTTAACTTGTTTGTTTGTTGCTTTTTTACACTAAGTCTTACTGATGGAAAAGAAAAACAAAAAGAAACCAGTATTGACTAAATATCTGGAGAGAGGAAGGGGTTGGGAGGTTTTCTCTCCCCCCTCTAAACTAAATACAGGAGTATTCAAAACGATGGGAGAAATTAAAAATAAATTTTAAAAAAAAAAAAGAGCCGAGGAATTGTACCTTGCTCAGCTCCTATAACAGGTATTACAAGAGAATTTGCACACACTTGCAAAGAGGGTTTGAATTTTAGATGCATGAACTAAGATCTGATGAGAGAAGTTGGGTTCCTAAGTAGCTTCTGCATCGCCTGTACTGCAGATGCTGCAATTATTGTGGCTAAACCCGATCAGATTGAAAGGTCAACTGTCAAGGCTGAAGTAGCACTAAATGTTTGCAGGATGTAAAGGCTTTACAAACTTTCTGCACAGCAATAACTCAAGTCAGTGAGTCAGCTCTTATAGGTCTTAGCCATCACATTTAATTTTTCTTTTTTCCCCTAATCTAAACATTTATGCAAGACTGTATAACAGATAGCAAACTGTACTGGGAAAGGAGGCAGTACACAGCAACCAAATGTTTTCCAAACACTTTTATGTTATAAATCACTTTTTTTCTAAAAATATAATTATTTTAAAATATAAATCATCCCTTGTAACATTTTTAATCATGGTTTTATAGCTGTTTCTTTTTCTTATAAAAACAAAAAAAGAACAAAAAAAGAATCCCAGTGACTCTGTCACTGTAGAAAATATATACTTCTATTTTATACATGTCTCGCTACTAGTTAAACATGTAATCTGCTTTACCAACTGTAATTTTATTAGCACTCTACTAACACATGTGAGTGGATCTAGCAGCAGAAGACAGAAGGTGGTGTACTGAATATTTCAGCACCACAGTCCATGACACAAACCTCAAATGTTAATATGTCATCAAGGAAGTGAATGTTAGGGCTCTTTTAGCGAGAGCCTATTTCAGGCCATTCACTGGTAATGCACACTAAGAGGATTAGTGGGCAGTTTTACATAATGTATAACTTAATCCCTCAATCTTCCTAGAGTACCTGTAAAGCAGTAGACCATGCAGCTATGGGCTCTTCCAGGAGACAGTGGACCATGAGTGTTGTGTGGAACAAACCAAAGCTTGAGGCTGCGGTTTAGCAGCAGCAAGTTTAACGACATCCCCAAAGAGCCCTTATCTAAGGGGCCTATTGAAAACATCACATCTGAGGGAAGAAAAAAAAAAACCTTTAAAAAGATTACATTATGGAGTCTTTTTGGAGCTGTGAGTTCTAAATCAATAATTCTGTCAGCATCTGTGATGTGGAGTAATATTGATAAAGCAGCATCTCATTCCTCCTCCTCCCCTTCCACCCTTAAGAGCGACAGGCTCATTACTGTAAGATTTTGTCACGTGGCTGAACCCCAGTGGGGATATGCAAGCCAATCCTATAGGTTTTGCTGAGAGTATTCTGACTAAACGTCGCCTGTGAAAGCCCGGTTGCAGGAAGCTGGCTGGTGTGTTGGGTGGTCTCAGGAGCACAGGGGCTGTGGCTTTGTGGTACGAGGTAGAATGTTGCAGCCAGACTCCTTTATAACAGCTCATCCGGAAAGTAAGAGTGCCTGAAAAGTTGTCAGCAGTTGGCATGGTGTTTGCCTCAATGACAGTATCAGGAAGACGATGGGATGTTGCTGGAGCCGTGGAGCTTGGACTACTGGGAGCTGTGTGGCTCAGGAGGCTGCCTGTGTTACCTGTACGGCGATTACGTCTGTGCTCTCAAACCCAGGATATGCTTTGTTGCATGAAACTTCTCTTTAGCATCTAGTCCCAGGTGACCCCCCCTCAGATGCCCTGTGCAAAACCTGCAAATGCTGCCTAGTGGATATTAATTTTCAAGCAAAAAGCTTCCTCCCTAGCAGAAAATAAGATAACGGGATATTTTGCCCTGAAGCAAAATGTTACATACTGACTAGCAAAACAAGTCAGCAGTGCAGCTGGCAACATTTACTCTCCCCTGGATAAGTCCTTTTGCTGACCAGAAGGACGGGAAACTGTGTCCAGGAATGCACAGGCTCTTTGCGTGAACAAACAACATTTGATGTGGTAGCAGCTGGGAAGCTGTAACGACAGCTTCAGCCTTGGCAGAAGTCAGGCAGACACCTTGAAGACAGCCAAATGAATGTGAAGTGAGGGGAAAGATCTGCTTCCCTTGTTTGCTTTAAACTCAGGCTTGGGGCTATGTTTTCCATAGCCAGAAATCATTCCCTAAATATACTTTCACTGTAGATTTCATGTGACGGTCATTATGTCATTTAAATAACAATCATCCAATCTCCTGGCTGTTCAACAGGCATCTGCAGTGGCTTTTAAACTTCTGAGGGCATTAGCAAATTAGCTGAAAATTGCAGTGGAATTGCAAACCACTTGTGGGATGCCTGGAAATGAGAGATGTGTGAAAGAAGTTTTTTGTACACTGCCTAGAGGAATACACGGCAAACACTGGTTTTACACCTCTGCTGTCCCTGATGCTGTCGCTTACAAACACCAGATGCAAAGATGGCTGCCATAAACCTCTTCACATCTAATTGAAATGCATAGATAGGAGCATCTTTAAAGAGAGGTCCAAAGACAAGCTTGTAGTTTCACAGATCTCTCATTAAATCTCAGCATGTGAGGCCTTCAGAGATCTTCGAGGAAGGTGATAAAACCAGTGATAAAATTACTCCTCTGTCTCCAAACCTGTCAGAAAAAGGATGTAGAGACTCTCCTATGGCAAAGTGCCGCAGGGCATGCTTGGCTGTCCAGAGAAGACAGGGTGAGAATTTATGCAGCCCACCCGCTTGCCCCAAGGCAGAGCCAATGACATTTAAATCATTTCTGTCCAGCCCATTCTTAAAAATCTTTTTAAAGGCAGATTCCTGCCCTAGCAGTTCCCCCCAGTGCCGTGTTACCCCACCAGTAATGAGTAACTCCTGCTGGTCACCCAGGACTGGAAGGAGGAAGAGGAGCTGAGCCACTCTCCTCATAGGGAAGGGCAGACCAGGCAGGAGACAGTCTCTGAAGCATCTTCAAAACAGAGACAAGACCAGCTTATGTATGTTTTTCAGCATTTCACCTCAACTGGCCACTCCGCTCCCCACTCCCAGGCTTGGTGTGGTAAAGTCATGAAAATGCCCAAGGCGTACTCAGCCCAGGTCCATGAGATTTCTGCCTGAATCCTGATGTGTCTGAGAGATGCACCAAATGCTCCTTCTCTATAGGTAGCTTGAATACCTCAACATGGAACAGAAACGGCATATTCTCAAGGTTTCAGACTATGCTAAGCCACTTTGGCCTTCCTCCCCTTTGACTTTTTCCTCTGGAGCAATTCTCTTCACCAAAGTCAATTGGTCCTCGCCACACCGATTGATTATGTGGTGCAGATGCTGTGCTCTGTTCTCAGTCCAAAGCACTCCCAGTGGCTAACTGTGCGTAAAACTTTGCCCTTACTGCTGACCCTCCTTTTTGGAAGACTACCTAGGCTTAAGCAGTTTTTTTGTCATATTCTTAAGTGGCTTTTTAGCCCAGGTATCACTGTGGTTTTGTTGGCAATACAGATGACCCAATTTTTCTATAAATTTAGTGAATAGAACAGAGTATTATACACTGTCAGGCACTGACTGAAATCTAACAGCAAAAACTTTAGCTAAGGCTAACAAGACTATATAGGACTGTGGCTCACTGAGCACATATATCTTCTACAAACATTAAAATTTCCATACAGTAAGGTATGGTGTACAGTATATTTTTACTATGGGGTAAGCATGGGGTAAAAGAACCAACCTAAGTGCATATGACCATCAAGATCAGTCCAGTTTTCTTGTAACATAATTCCTGATGTTGTCTTAGCACAAGTTCATTTTCAATTCACAAGTATTCTACCTGGAGGTAAAAATGAAGAGAGAAAAGTTGGTGTAGCTGGAACAACTACGCTATAAAAATTCATTGATGAAGCCAGAATTTTCTGCCCAAAGCTTTAAATGAAAATGTTCTAGTTAGATTAAAACTAAAGCGGTGAAGTTTGAGAAAAACCTGTCTGGCAAAGAAAAAGCTTCTTTTCCAAAGGCAAGCAAACACTCATTATGGTCAGCTGTATGAACCTGAAAAGTACCAAAGTGGCCTGATGTTACTGTGACCCACGTGAGGATTTTCACATCTGCTCTCAGAAGCTTTCTGAGCCAGCGCTGAAGTCAGGTAAAGCATGTACTGTCGATCGCAAGGTGTACTTTTAAATGCTTTTCCTTAGGCTGACTGTCCTGAGAGCCACCGAATCCCACCTCAGCCAACACCTTTTTTATATTTATTCAAAGAGAGAATAAAACAGTTCAGGAGAGTCAGAAGGAAGACCATGACTTCTCCTAAAAACAGTGAGAAAGCCCAAAACCAACTCTTTTGTAAGTGGCTTTTGTGGGAGAAGAACTGGTTGATTCAAAACTTGGCAAACTGATGTTTCCTCTGTTTGTTGGCTTTGGAAGCAGGTAGCGTGTTCAAGGAGATTCAGGGTGAACAGGAGTCAGCCTCGGGTTCACTGTGGACACCGAATTGCGAAGCTCCTCTTGCGTGGTCGGGAGCCAGGGACAGGACATGACCACAGGCAGGGCAGGGACAGCTCTGCTGGGTGGGCATTGGGGAGGTTGGACCAGGCACTGCGGTGGGATCATCTCCCATGTCCTCATCCCACAGCCTAGCCCGGCAGCTCCCAGGGTTGTGGGAAAGCACAAGCCCCATGGGAAGCTGCTTTTTGGAAGACCTTGGTGAAAAACGACTACTCAGAGCCTTTTCCTCCCTTGCCTTCGCAGGTGTTAAAACCCCAATCCACACAAATCAAATTGTACAATTAGCTCTGTAGGGGCGAAGTGTTTCTTCCATGGCTTTATCCCTACATATATCACTAAAACTACTTGTAATTTATTTTCTCATAAATATTTTGCAATAAGTAAGCCTTCCTGGGGTATACGCAGGTCTGATGAGAATGGGGAGTGGAAGGGAGAGAGTCCCTTCCCCTCTCCAAAGGTGGGAAGCATCTTGCACCCGTGGCCAGGCATCACACCGTCACTGCAGGGCACCCCCAAGGATCCCAGCCCAGTGCAGGGGCAGGGGAAAACTTATTCTCCCTTCGCCTCCTCCCCAATCTCATTAGAGAACAGGGAGGAGCTTCAGTTCCAAATTGTGGCAGGGATGGGCCCCCAGGGAACCTTTGTGAAACCTGTCCACTGCCAGGAAAGTGTAAGGGACAACTTTTGGGTTTGTTTTTGTTTTTTTCTGAGAAAGACATGGCAAATGTATTCCAGGAGGGGATTCAGATGTGTATTCCTGCCCATGGTGCACAGGTTGGGGCAGAGCAGAATGTCCCAATGTGCCACCACTTGCCCTGTTGTGGTCCTAGCACAGCTTCCTGCTGCCTGGGGCAGCTGCTTCTCAGGCATGAATTGGTATGATGTTGTTGGCGTTCTGCAAGTCATCGCCTTTTTTAATTTGGGAAAATTAAAAACAAAAAAATTCAGCATAAATAATTTTAGGTTATTTAAGCTCCAAGAAGTCTTAATCTGTGCATCAAATAAATGGCTTGCAAGATGTCAGGGGGTTTCATTTGGGCTTTTTTTAACCTATTTTTACTATTTTTGTATTAATTTAGGGAAAAAAAATTGTATAATGAATCTCAATGTATAGCATAAGCCTAAAATAAAATGGCTATCTCTCTCTTTGCTTCCTGTGCTCCCAAACTGCTGCCGAAGTCCCATGCCCTCACCAACCTAACAAACTGATTTACCTGGCCTAGCCCAAATAATCAGCCTGTGCATCCTCTCCAGCTCCCCTCAGAGAGGGGTGGTGGAGCAGTTCAGGTGTATCTGCTGCAGCACGGAGCCAGCGGCGTCCCAAAGACGCCGGCACTCTGCTGCTCTGGCAGCCTCTCCTGGCCCAGACTGCACCCTGCTCAGCAGCAAGCACAAGGAAAATGCATTCACTTCACACCTATTCATTTCCATGTTATTGAAATCAGAGCTAATGCAGCAGCAGAACCCCAGCCTGAGCAGGCAAACCAACAGATAAGGTAAAAACTCTCAGCCTGATTTGATAAAAAATCTAGGATTATCTGCTCAGAGAAGAACTAGACCTACTGAGATCTGGTAGGTAGACTTGAAGTATTACTACTGAACAGAATTATTACTGTTAAAAATTTTCTTACCAGCACCTTAGCATCCACAAACTTAGGAAGCCTCATCATCACTGAGAGACCCACCTCTCCTACTCCCCAGAACTGTGACCACTGCCCCAAGATCTTCTGATAACTGTGGTCCATCACCATCTTCCCAGGTAGACCACCCATTTATACCTTCTCCCAATTCTTTGGGAAAGGGGAGCAGCACCCCTATAAGCTCACCTGGACCAGCAACTTCAATGGAGACGCACACGACTGTGCCAAGGGACAAGGTTGATAGGTAGGGCTGCTCTGTCACACCTGGTTGCAGCAATGAGATAAAAATCAGTTTACTATGAAAAGCAGGTGAGCCAGACCCAAGTCCAAGTCACTGCAAACCACAGAAGGCCTGGGAGCTGGTTGGTTTTTGGCGGCCAAGGGCTTTCAGTCATGTTAGTTTAATGGGAAGTTTGGATCTGCAAATTAAAGGCGCTTCCTGTCACCTGTTACAGGTCCTGGCCTTGTCCTTTCCAGTTGTTCCTTCTCGTGTTGCCTTAAATTCAGGATCCACAAGCACTATTGGCAAAAATTCTGGCTGAAACATAAAATCAAATTATATCATTTTCTAATTGCTAATCTAATTTAAGAGAGGCTACATCTAAGCATTGCACAGGAACTCGAAGAGCAAAACTCCCATACGAGGCTGGCGTCCCTCATTTGTCTGTGTTAGCAAGAACTCCTTCGTGCAATTCTTCATAGAGCTAATTTACAAAAATCAGGTTTTCCAAATGTGCAATCAATACATTTTATTCTGAAAATTCATCTGCATGTATACCTTCAAAATAGAAGCATGTTAAGTCTGATTTTTAGTTTATCAGTGAATACCACTGAGCCCAACAAACATTCACAAATGGCATGTTGGAATTTCACGTGCAGTTCATAGGCTGCTGCATAAAAATCAGAATATTGTCATTCCAAAATACCACATTTCTTTATTTTCACAATTAATTTGCACACGGAAACTAGGAATGATTACAGACTCAAAATGGTGAAGTGTGCTTATGTTTACATTCACCCCGTAAATAGCACTTAAATGTGTGAAAGATAATGACAATATAGAACTTACTGAGGAAAACAGGGTTTGTTTTGCTGATTTCAGTTTACTGACAGAGAATAACTGAAATATATGCCAAGCACCGAGCTAGAAAGAGCCAGGGACATCTAACAGTTCGTCAACAGAAATAAAAGTCCACTTGAAAATTTATATGTATGGGGAATGTAAGAATTGAGTTTAAGACCGTAATAGCTGGGTATCCAGATTATATACAATAGAGTATGTTACAAGTTAATGTAGTATATCCTGTTCTGATTCTCTTTGGACACATTCAGTCCCTTTAAATATGCTCTATTCTGTATGCTGGCATACTTTTGAGCAAGTCTGACTCTTATCTTCCTAGAAATGACCAAGTTGTGGAGGTGAAGTTTGCTGGAAACAAAATTTTAAATACATACAGACAAATTGATGCCAGAAAACACAATTTGCAAAAAATAGGCCTTCACATGCTGATGATATTTCATAATAAGCAATCTGTTAACTGGTGCTACAAGTAAAAATGATTTTATATGTCAGCTATATTCAGAAAAATGAGATGCCCCACTAATGTATATATAGTGCATACACCCCCATACCAATTATGTACTTTTCATACGCATAGCTCAAGTTGGCTCCATATAAAGAAGAGGAAAAGCCAACCCAGAAATGCAGTTGAAAGCTGGTAGGAAGAATGGTTTAGCTGTCCTGAAATTAGTAATGAGTCAGCAGGGGAGGAGCAACAGAGAAGTTGGTACAGAGTTTAGGAACAAAGAAGCTAGCTGCAGAAATGCAGAGCTGTTGAGAAAGGAAAATACTCAGGTTTTATTGTATCAGGCAGACAGAAGAAAAATTATATAAAAACTTGAGTTGCAAATGGAAGGAAAGTCTAAGGCAGCATGAGGAGTGAGCAAAATTATATGAGCGTATGTAAGATTTGCAGCTGTAATGTATATTAAGTCTGTCTAATAAAGGAGAGGGTCTGTACGTGTATGGAAAATAAAAATTCACAGCTGCCTAATTATATGAATTCAAATATAGACTCAGTACCTCATAGCTTTGGAATAAGAGGTGGATATAATTCATAATCTAAATCTGGAGCCCAGAGCTGGAGACTTTAGCACGGTATATATATGATATCATACAGAAAAAGATATCAGTCAGATGGATTCTGGCTCATAACTTAGTGAAAAATAGCAAATGGACACTCACTCTTTTTTGCTACAACACTTAGAGAAGAGCAGCTGGGTTTTAACATTTCTGAAACAGCCGTGGCTTCCTGATAAAATACTCATGTGTTGGAGGGACTTCTTTTCTTTTGAAGATGTGATCAATTTGCTTTCTGGACAAATTGAGCCCTCAGACTCATTACCCACAGCCAGAAGTGGGAGATGTCAGCTCTCTTAAGGTGATTCCTGAGTCAGAAACATCCACGATTTAATTTCTTGCTTTCCTTCCCTCTCAGTGTGCTATTGCAAGTGTTCCAAACTTGCCTATTGACAGTTTTCCCAATCAGTGTGGTGTACCCCCCGGCTGCAAGAGAGGTGGAATTCTGCCGAGCCTCTGCTGGTGGTGAATCCAGAGGCAGCAGCCACCTTGTAATTCCAGGATTGTTCCTGCTCACTAGCCCCTCTGATGGGAACCATTTCTGTCAGTGGCTTCGATCTTACTGGAAGGATGGCTACCGCTGCTGTCACCGGAAAGTCGACAACATTTTGCTGGTCTGACACACCTCTGATATATACAAGTGTCATAACATATATTATTAGATCTAGAATGGAGAAGCATTCAAAACGCACTGTCAGGACATCACATTGTATTTATTGTTACCATCTGTGTGGATGTTATAGAGCAGATTTATAATATGGAAGCTGCAGAAATGGGGAGAGTAAAGAGAGAGAGAGAATACCATTTAAACTACTCATTTGGCACACTCCAAACCTCTCCATCAAACCAAGAGTTATTGCCTCACAGTCAGTGGTGACAGCAAGCCTGAAGATTCTAATTTACAGGAAAGGTTAAAAGAATTGGGCTTCGAAGGGGGAAATCTGGACTTGAGATATGTGACTTCAGAATTATGGAAAGGATTGCTAACACTGGCGAGTTCCTTTTTTTGCCCAGCATTTGCTGCAAAAGCCAAGTTCTTGGAGTACAAAATGTTTGAAGTGAGAAACAAATAAAAAATTTATGGAGAACATTTCACAGATAGAAATGACAAACACATATTGGAAACCAGGAAGTCAAGGGAGACAAAAAGTCGACTCAGATGAGAAATGCCTAAATTTATTGTAGAGAACTCCATAAAAACTTCTACAGAAAGCTCCCAAATATACTCCCATCCCTGAAGAACTCTTCAGGTGGTCTTTTCCAGCACCAGGCTGAAAATAAGGTAAGCGTTTTAAATTATTGACAACTTCAACCAACAGAGCTTTAAACTGTGAAGCCTAGGTAAGGGAGAAACGGAAAAAATCATGGGGAAAATGTTTTAATGATGTACTCTTTGTGTGCATCAGCACCTCTCCACAGACTTCACAGGAGTTATAGCTAATAGTATTTTTTTAAAGCATGGTCCATCACAGTCCAGATGACTGTTTTCCTCTTCCCCATGAAACCAAAGGCCGAGTTTCATTTTTTCAGTCTGCTTTCTAGGACAGATGGTCGCTCTGACACTGCTCAAGTGACTGAGGACCTGGGACATAGAGATGGGTACAGACCAGCACCGGTGTAATGGGAAACAACCCAAACCTGAGCCACTGCAGGGCAAAGTTTTAGCACTCCTTCATCAGCGAAAAGTGCAGAAGAGGGCAGTCATATTTTTAATGTTCTTTAAAAGCTTATACAAAAGATTGGTCTCTGTGGTACTCGGTAGATGTGCAAAGATGTAGATGTGCTATGGATGCCATCCAGGCATGCTTATGCTTGCATTTTTCCAGGGCTTGGTAGACCTCAGCCTTTGGCTTCATGGCACACAGCCCATCTGAGGTTCATACTGCAGATTTTATTTACTGTTTGGTGAAAGAGACTTTGTTTAGAACAAAAAAATCTTAAATATTAACTGGTTTTACTCACCCCAGAAGGTTTTCCACAGCTACCATCTATATCCTCTGTTAATGTATTTGGAAACGAAGGTGGCCACAGTGGGAAGTAGAGAATTGGAAAACAAATAAATGTCCCATTGCTTTTGCTAAATGGCAGCTGATTTTGTGAGGCTCGATTACCAGTGATTTTATGAGCTTCATTTTCCACTACCAAGTTTTCAAAAGGTGCTGAATATGACACTCCTAAGACAAAAAGAACTATGGGTTTTCGGTATACTCCAAGCAGAGACTACCAGCTGGCTTCAAAGCATGTTGCCCAGTGGAAGTAAAACATTAAAAAGGAGGGAGAGGAAGACAGAGTTGTTGGATTTGAGATTTTCAGCAGAAAATATTGAGATTTCTTTTTTTTAAAAAAAGTCCACATTTTTACCTTTGTCCTGATAGGAAGGTGTCTCTGACTCTGATAAATTAAAAGCATATAAAACCATTTGCAAAAACTTCTGTGCAGGAGGGGAGAGGCAGAAGCTGAGCTGAGAAAAGACATATCTTTTCTGACTTATTTCTGTAACATCTCAGCTTTGTCACAGACCCAGATCATCGAATCATAGAATGGCCTAGGCTGGAAGAGACCTTAGAGATGATTTAATCCAACCTCCCTGTCATGGGCAGGGACACCTCTCAACTAGATCAGGCAACACATGGGGACTGAACGGGAATCGAACCCGCGACCTTGGAGTTATCAGCACCATACAAGTAGTATGTCTAGTATCAAAGCAGTGGAATACCTGTGTTTCTATACAATCATTTTATGGAACAGTAAAGAGGTAAATAATTCCCTGGTAAGGCAGACACCCACCTAGCTTATTTCAAAATGCTGCCAAAGCAAAGGAAGATATTGAGCCCTTAAGTCCACCTTCCAGGGAAGATGGGACAGGGTAGCACTTTGCAAGAAAGCAATAGTAAATGCAAACAAGAGTAAACATTGTACTTGTATGGAAATACAGATTTGAATGCAAAATCAGATAATATTACCAAAAATTCCCTGATCCAGGAAAAACAAAGTCACAGATAGATTTTCAAAGTATAAGACCTCTCTACAGTTCATAACTTCTTGTTATGGCTTACGTGTAACATCACCATTTACCTGGTGTTCACACACCATTCAAATCCATAATTGTTTCTTCAGACATAGTTCCCATTAAGGTACATAAAGTCAGCCAGTGAGCAAATATAAAACTTACTTAGGTAGCCAATCATAGATCTCAAGTAGTTAAGGGTCATCTTTCACAGCTACCCCCGTTCCTAAAGTACATATGAAATATATGTATGTCACAGAGCACAGGGGAAAATCTGTACAGAATCCTTATCTAACTGAAAATGGCAATTTGCTTTAAACGGGCCAAACAGAATGTAAAAATTGTTTCCAGCAAATAGTTTTATAAGCTCTAGAGGTGAAGGTAAAGTAGCTTTATTCAAGCCTTCTGAAGGGAATTGAAGAGAATGAATGTGAAAAAGCACATGGAGTGCAATTTAAAGAAGCAAGCAAGCAAATCGTGACCAAAGTATGTCTATAAAACCTTGGCAGTTGACCTTCACTGGGTGAGGATGGTAAGTGGTTTGGAGAATCAGCATTTTATCAAGTGGTTGAGTATATTTTTGCCCTTATCAAAATATGAACCAGCTCTTCAGGTAAAAACCGATCATGCAAGGTTTGTCCATTTGCCTGCTCTCAGTGAGCATGAAAAAAATCATATCGTGATCTCTGCTGATTTTGATTACTTCAGATATATTTCTGTTAATCACTGAGGGGAAGAAAATCAGAAATAAAAATGCTCCAAAGCTTTAATACTTTTTCTTTTGTCATGAATCTTTCCTACTGCTCCCATTAGCTTCTTCTGTTATGCCAGACCTCTCTTATGAAATTCCCCAATTTCGGCCAATTGGCTCAAGAGCTCCCCTAATACACTCTTGCAATTGTAAGCACTCAGGGGTTCCACTAAAAGGGTGGCTGGATGCAGCTTCAGGATTAATTGTATCCTAGGAGTTATAAAATTATGCACCAACAGCTAAAAGGACACAATTACAAGGTGAACTATTGTGACACACACTGTGTAATGTCATACAATCAAATGCAATGTTTAGTAAACATGAATCTCTTTGTCATTTTGTATTTATTTATACAGGTTTAAAAAAAATAAAGCACACATTTAAAAATATCCCTTTTTCCGTTGTGTCTCTGCAGCACTATGCAACTTCCTGGTGAGGCCAATGGGTGGACAATGGCTCAGTCAGAGCTTGGGAAAGTAGGTGACAACTGGCAAGGGATATGCAATGCCTGCTTGACTGACTGACACCGGCAAAGAGAGAGATACAGCCTTCCAGAGAAAAGGAACAGCTTACAGGAGTTAGTTAGGAGCTGCCTAGGCAGGAAAATAAAATTTCTGCAGATGTAGGAGCCTTAACCAGGCCCTTGCTTGAAGGACTGCATTTTTCCAGCAAGGTCTTTACAGCCCATTTCGCCAGTAATGAAATACCAAAGGGTTTCTAAGGCCTGGACAATCTCCTCGGCCACAAAGCCTGTGGGAAAACGAGAGGGTAAAAAAGTCTTCCACGTGTGGTTGACAACCAGTTGGACATGAGCCAGCAGTGTGCCCAAGTGGCCCAGAAGGCCAATGACATCCTGGCTTGTATGAGGAACAGTGTGGCCAGCAGGAGCAGGGATGTGATTCTGCCCCTGTGCTCAGCCCTGGTGAGGCCTCCCCTCGAGTGCTGGGTGCAGGGCTGGGCCCCTCACTGCAAGAAAGACCTGGAGGGGCTGGAGCGGGTCCAGAGGAGAGCAACGAGGCTGGGGAAGGGACTGGAGGGAAAGTCCTGTGAGGAGAGCAACGAGAGTTTAGCCTGGAGAAGAGGAGACTCAGGGGGGCCTTATCCCTCTCTACAACTGCCTGAAGGGAGGATGTAGTCAGGTGGGGGTCAGGCTCTTCTCCTGGCCAACCAGTGACACGACAGAGGACATGGCCTGAAGCTGCGTCAGGGGAGGTTTAGCTTGGATCTCAGGAAGCACTTCCTCACGGAGAGGATGCTCAGGCACTGGAATGCACTGCCCAGGGAAGTGGTGGAATCACCGTCCCTGGAGGTGTTTAAGTAGAGGCTGGATGTGGCACTTAGTGCCATGCTCTGGCCCATGTGGTGTTGTTGGGTCATAGGCTGGACTCCATGATCTCAGAGGTCTTTTCCAGCCTCAACACTTCTGTGATTCTGTGTGGTTGGAGAACAGCTAAATCTCTGGCATGCCCTAAGAACCCCTGGAGGTGACACTAGCCCTGCAGAAAGCCAGGCTCCTGCCAGTTTGCCCAAGGATCCAAGGGTTATCCCACCAAGTCTTCATAATGCACACAGGCACTGCTTCGCACATCTCCAGCAGGACCATACCCCTCTCCTCTGGGAGTGACAACGCACATTTCCAGACAGCTCCGTCTTTCTTTAGAGGAAGACTTTCCCTGGCACCTTGCCCTCCCACACTGCCACCTTCCTTCTCTATCCTCATTTATTCTCATCATTTACCTCACAGACATGCACATAAGATATTCCAAAGCGAAAGGGTGATCTCAGCCCATTTCCCTCCAGCTTAAGCCAACACAACTTCCAGTGGCAAAGCAAAACATTCTGTAATTCTGGCAAAATGAACAGTGTTCTGCTTTCCTCACTAAACCACAGAAATAGAGAAAAATGATCTAACAACTGATATCCGAAATACTGCAGAGGGAGTAAGGGGTAAGCATACTACTCATTTTTACCAAAAAATGTACTGTTCGTCTAGTGTAAGTGCAATGAGTACTGGAATCAAATCATATGTGGAGAAGCCACATCACTATTTTTTTCAATGGTTAAAGAAATCATAGTTATTTTCTGTCGTAGCAGTTCCGATCTGTGCTTTGAATACAAAGCAATTAAAGTGTCAGTTGTCACTGTTTGGGGAAAAAAAAAAAGAAAAAGTAACTATGAAATTTAGTTGCATACAAATCTCAATTATTGTGTCACAATAGGAACTATTATGTCAAATTTCATCTCCATCTCATTTGCACTATATGTGTGTATGCAAATATTTTACACACTCAACGTTACCCTTAGCAGACACATGAAAGGAAGATCACTCTTGGGCTGTCCAGGGCCAGCTCTATTCAACATTTTCACCACTACTAGCATGGATAGTGGAAGGGAGAGTATATTAATAAAATATTATCTATCTAAGACAGGAAGGACAGCAGAATTTCAGAGGCTGAGAACAAAATTCAAAATGCACTTTACCGATTGGAAGAATGACATGAAATCAACAATAAGAAATTCAGAAAAGGCAAATCCACATTGGAAAGAGAAATTAGTGGTGCAAATACAAAATGTGAAGAAAAACCCAACCTGGTTAATCAGCAGCTCTGCAGAAAAGTATTTGAGGTTACACTTGGTCGCTGCTTCACCATGAATAAAAACTATGGCAATGCTACAAAGACACCACATCTAATCCTTACCCAATTTATTAAAAAGAATGACACAGAGAAGACATAGAAGACAATTTTTTTGTTCTACTTGGAGCTTGAGTCTTTAGCTGAACACTGAGGGCATGACACATAGAGTACGGAATTGAATGAGAATGAGGAGTCAGGAAAACAGACCAGGAAAGCCTGCTTAGTCTAGGAGAGACGAATTTGAGGAGAAACACAGTAACACTTTTCAGTATGAAAAGGATATATAAGAAGGACAGATATCAAATGTTTCTTGTGTCCCCTGAAGGTGGGACAAGACAAAATCAGCTTAATTTGCAGCAAATGTAATTCAATTTGCATATCCTAATTCCAAGAATAGGCACGCACTGGGAATATGCTGCCTAGGCTGGCTGTGGAACCATCTTGAGCAGGGTTTAAAGCACAGGTTACACAAAAAAACTGCTTGAAACAACCTAGATACTTATTAAGCCCTTTTTCTACAAGAACCCAGTATGCTCCAACTCAAGTATGGTACAGCGATTTAGGTTGCCCCAGGTTGTGTTCCTTTAAATTGGCTCAGGTTGGGTATTCAGAAACACAGGCACCTAGAACTGCTTGTCATATTACTTAATGTAAAAGCTGGATTCTTGGCCTGTAGAGTCTGGGATGTGTGTTTTTTTAAATAAAAGGGAGATTTATGTATCTGTAGCTAATACTTTTAAGTATGACAATTTAAAAATTTGTAGCAATTCAGCCACAAGTAAGTGGAGGAAATGTGATGTCTTCTACTGTTTTCAGATGCACATTAATACGTAGCTGTGAAATTCAAGCTATTTGGCTCACAGAAAAACTCTGGCATAAACCATTCAGTAAGGATGGTCCAGGAAGTGCAGAATAACAGCAAAAGAAAGACACAAATCATGTGCTGGATAGACAATTATTGCAAGTTTAGGAGAAAAGAAATACCACACCAAATACTTTCTCCATTTCTTTCTTATAAATCAGCCTTTTGGTGTTTACTGAGTTGCTATCCACCTGTGCAAATAATTCACAATGAATAATTTCCCTGATGATTTTTTTCTGTTGGTGGAATATCTAAAAGCAAATTAGTTTCTTCCCACATATTCATTATTCAAAATGGTGTTAACACAGCTTCAGGTGAGTGTGGTTTTGCTGCAGTTTCTTTGCTCCATAGCTGAATATTCCTACCACCCACCTGAGGCAAGTGTCTCACCAGATTAATTTCATCCTCAATGTAAAGATTCTTTCAAGATGAATTAAGGTCCTACTTTCAACAGGTTCTGCAGGATTTCTTTTTCTCCCGATGTGGTGGAGGGCTCTAACCTCCTAATCTGAGCATGTGGATTAGATGCAGGCACCTGGGTTAAGTCAGCCAATGGGAATTACTGCTGGTGCCAAACTAAGGACCCTCATGGTCTCCCACTTTTCAAATTAGCTGGCTGAAGAGAAGCAAGATGGAAAGAGAAGAAGCATTCCTCTAGACATCCCATTTCTGCCACTTATGTCCCTCTGATCTTCCATAGTTTTGGCTGAGCTGTTTTCATCCACTATTATCATAGAATCATAGAATTATTTAGGATGGAAAATACCTTCAAGATCATCAAGTCCAACTGTGTACTATGCTTACACTTGGTTTGCACACAAGGTGTAGGAAAAGGATTATGACCTTAGTCTCAAGTCTCATTTTAGTAGAATCATAGAATCAATCATAGAATCATAGAATGTGTCGGATTGGAAGCGACCTTTTAGAGGTCATCTAGTCCAACCCCTCTGCAGTGAGCAGGGACATCTTTAACTAGATCAGGTTGCTTAGAGCCCCATCAAGCCTGACCCTGAATGTCTGCAGGGATGGGACCTCCACCACCTCTCTGTGCAGCCTGTGCCAGTGTTTCACCACCCTCAGGGTAAAAATCATCTTCCTAATGTCTAACCTAAATCTACCCTGCTGTAGTTTAAAATCATTGCCCCTCATCCTGTCGCTACACACCCTTGTAAACAGTCCCTCCCCAGCTTTCCTGTAGCCCCCTTCAGGTATTGGAAGGCTGCTCTAAGGGCTCCCTAGAGCCTTCTCTTCTCCAGGCTGAACAACCCCAACTCTCTCAGCCTGTCCTTGTAGGAGAGGTGCTTCAGCCCTCCGATGATTTTTGTGGCCCTCCTCTGGACTCGCTCCAACAGGTCCATGTCCTTATGTTGGAAGCCCCAGAGCTGGACAAAATACATCAGGTGAGGTGTCACCAAAGTAGAGTAGAGGTGGAGAATAACCTCTCTTGATCTGTTGGCCATGCTTATTTTGATGCAGCCCAGGATGTGATTGACCTGGGCTGCAAGCGCACATTGTTAGCTCATGTCCAACTTTTCATCCACCAGTACCCCCAAGTCCTTTCCCACTGCTGCTTTGTATCACAGCATCCTCCAGCCTGTGGATTACCCCAACCCAGGTTTGGAACCTTGTTGAACCTCATGAGTAACCGATTTAGGAAGTAACTTACTGTACCACACTCAGAGCAAGAAAGTAACAGATGTCACACTCACTGTATTTGTAGCAAAAATGAACACAAATGTTGGCTTGTCCTGACATCATGGTGTGGCCTCACATTTCCAGTTTGTCCAGCTCCCTCTGGATAACATCCCAACCCACTGGCATGCCAACCAAAGCACTCAGCTTGGTGTCATTTGCAAACTTGCTGAGGGTGCACTCGATCCCACTGTCTGTGTCATTGACAATGATGTTAAACAGCACCGGTCCCAGCATAGACCCCTGAGGCACACCACTTGTCACCAATCTCCATCTGGACATCGAGAAGTTGACCACTACCTTCTGGGTGAGCCCATCCAACCAATTCCTCATCCACCAAACAGTCCACCCATCAAATCCATATCTCTCCAATTTACAGAGAAGGATGTTGTGGAGCACCATGTCAAAAGCGTTGCAAAAGTCCAGGTAGATGACATCCATTGCTCTCCCCTTGTCCACTGATGCAGTCACTCAGTTGTAGAAAGCCACTAAGTTGGTCAGGCAGGACTTGCCACTAGGAAAGCCATACTGGCTGTCTCAAATCACCTCTCTGTCATCCATGTGCTTTATCAGAGTTCCTGGGAGGATCTGTTCCACAGTCTTCCCAGGCACAGAGATGAGGCTGTTTTAAAAATGCGTGCAGTGTTTCCCTTCTTCCAGTCACCGGGGACTTCACCTGACTACCATGACTTTTCACGTATCATGGAGAGTGCCTTGGCAACTACATCAGCCAATTCTCTCCAGACTCTGGGATACATCTCACCAGGTCCCATAGACGTGTACATTCATGTTCCTCAGATGGTCACAAAATTTTTTTCCACTTGCAGTGGGACTGACTTCGTCCCCTTCATCCTTCAACTTGGGAGGTGTGAGGAAAGAGATGGTCAGTGAAGACCAAGTCCCTTCCTGAAGGACACAAACATCGTGCTGGGAGTATCCCCCATTTTGAGTCAAAGAGGATGTTAGGGTACAGTACACAGATGAACAGAAGGAACTCTCCTTCTGCTCTTTGGAACAAAGAACTTAATGCCTTTGTGGAGAACTTTCAGTTCACCTCTGTAATGAGATTCAGGGTTGTCAGACAGACCAGCTAACACGGCAGGCATTGTTTCTGTCCTGTAATACACTGAGGATGCCAAACAACAGCAAAGAACTGGCAAGGTCCTTTAGTAAGCAGATTTTGAAGTGGAAGGAAAGCTTAAACAGGACTACCGTTGTTTTTCCAGATGCACTCAGATCTTTTGTTGATCACATTACATGGAGGTGGTTCTATAAATTTCCCTGTGACTTCAGTGGAGACAATTAAGGGATTCAGTAACTGAACACTATGAAATGTTTGTGTTGCAAGCAGCACTAGATAGCAAAACCCATTGTATTTGATATTAAATGCATCCAACTCCAGCAAAAGACCTCTTTAAGCATGTCATCTTTAACCTTTTCAGAATGAAGCTCATATGCACCACAGCATTTGCTTTTGCAGAACATCTTCCTCACAAGCCCATGTCAGACTTCCTCTTTCACTATTTCAAACTGCTAGAAAAAGTCATTCAAAGTTATGAAGAACATTTCTATTCATAAATGGAAAGGCTCGTTTTCTTTACTGCAAAAGATAGACCATCTAAAACTGCTGACTGCGGCTGACCCATCCAGGTAAAAGTGGGAGAGCTTGCATGGCAGAGGTTAAAAGGGGCAAATGAAAGAACAGAAAGCCCACAATAAGAGAAAGGAGATTAACAGAAGAGGCAGAAAAGAAAGGCAAATAAATAAGTGGAGTGGGGTTAAAACAAAAAAAAAAGGCAAAATATACCTTAGCAATGCGTTCAGTAGAAAGGAACAAACAGTGAAGAAAAAAAAGATATTGGGAAAATGCAGGGATGATGCGATAATACCTGATCTTAAAATAACTCTGAGAAAATAGAAAATTATGTCAAACTCCCAGTAATTGCATTTTTGCTTTGAAAAGCCAGTGGCAACTTTGCTTAAACGTTTAGCCATGTAAAATCAAACTCCATGTCTCTGACTGAATGTATTTCTCAATGAAGTCAATCAGAATCAATAGCAACAGCAGCATTGAAATCTATGGTTTTTTCATTGCAGAAAATGTAAACACAATACCCTTTCCACACCTGGACCATTTTTCCGTCTCTTTGCAGCCTCTAACGCAATCCTAATATACATCTATCTCAAACCCACTGTTGTTAGCCGTCCTCTGTTGATGGTATCCAGCTGAAGAGAGGCCAGAAAGGCTCTCATATTGTCTGTTCTTAATAAATAATCATTAAAAGACAGATCAGCAGCACCACAACATTCTCCAACACTTAGTCTATTTGCCTTGAGTCACCTGCTCTGTACTTTCCTCCTATTCTTGCATAATTGAATACTACATGTTACGTCTTATTTTCTGCACGAGGACTGCTCTTATCTGAAAATTATTGTGAGCTCATTCAAATTTCATGAAATCACACTGGGCCGAATGCAAACTAGCCAGGAAATGGTACTGGAAAATCAAATAAATGAGCAAACCAACATCTCTCCCTACCCATCAATGGTTCTTTTGATGCGTTTTTTAACTGTTCCTCCAGCCTGCCTAGCTTCCCCCATCCCCTTTGCAAAGCGTGCAACTTTCTCAATCATTTCATCATCTTCAGACTTTTAACAAACCTCATAAAGTGAGTACGCAAATGCTTTAATTGTCACACTGAGACCGCTTATCTTGGACTGTTGATGTTTCCATCCATCTACCTGACGGGTCTGATAAGACAACCTGCAAACAGGGGCAAGGCAAGATACCAATAGTGTCACATAAGAGTTAGATAAATGCTTCACTGGTGGCAACAGTTCAAAGATTTATTGGCAGTTTAGACAAAAACTGAACATCACTATCATGAGAGCAAATAAGCAAGTAGAATTCCTCTCAGACAGCAGTGAAATTCAAGTGTTGGTGGGGAGGGCTGTGAGTAAGCACAGGGGAAGAGAAGGTCACGGGGATCTGTGGGCAGGAGGCTGATAAGGTCTCCATTGCAATCTGGAGGGGCTGGTACACGACCAGAGGATTTCTGGAGTTTGTGAGGTTGCCCATTTTCCACCTTCCCATTGACCTCAAAGATGCAGGCACGCAGTCCCCCAGCTTAATTCCTCTGTCAAGTAGGCTCTGATCTGTGACAGCAGCAAGCACCAGCTCCATCCCCCTTCCCAGCCCTGCTCTCTCGGAGGTCTCAACCCATGCCCTCCAGTGAAAGGAGTCAGGCTGCCAGGCTGCTCTTGCACTGCCCCATCCCAGTGGCACAGCTGCCAAAGAGGAGCCCTGCTTCTTCCCAGACATGTGGTTTCCATCAGATGAGCTCAGGCGCTCCACACCGAGAAGGGGCTGGGCGGCGGCACCACTACTGGGCAGGCTGCCCCATCACCCTGCCTGTCTGCTGGCACACAAGGAGATCAGCACATTTTACCCCATGCGTGAGTGAGAAACACTAACATTCGAAAGAGCACTCTGAAATGTAATGGGCTTGAGTCTTCAAGACCGCCTCATCAGTGCAAAAGCCTAATGATTCTTCATTTAAATGCTAGTTTAAATACCAGAGCCACGACAATCCATAGGGAGCCATCAGGCATGTAGGCTTCTCTATATGTCTCATTTGGGATGGGAAGACAGATAATATACAATCATGTTAATTAGCTAGAAGGAGTGACTTACAGTCTCATGTACTGTGTGCTTTGAATTCTGACCGCAGCTAAGCAAGGGAAAAAATTCAAATATGCTTCTGAGTGGCTTGTACAATCAAATATGTCTATATCTGGGCTCTAAAACAGCAAAAGAGTTTGTCTCCCGTATAAGAATCAAGGTCTCAAGCACATAATATTGAAGGAAGGAAAGCTTAATATTTTGTCATGGAGGTCTTCAGTAAAAAAATGTGTCACAATGATGTACAGCAGATAAAGCAAGAAAACAAACTTGATAGAATAAAAATACTGAATAAAGATGATAGTTTTTAAGGACACTGACCCATAATATTTTTGGTTATGATGCACAAGCATATCTTTGATTTGCACAATATGAGCCTTTCCAGAAATACTACATTAGTTTTAAAATGCTGGGTGGTGAAGAAGAATCATCCATCAAAAAGTAGAATAAGCAGGTTTCTTATTTAGATAGGGATGCAGTTCACCAAAGCTACGAGGCTAGGTGAAATGAATAAGCAAAATTCTCTGGATTTTTCAGTCACTTAGGGTTGTGAGAAAAACCCTTCCTGTTGTACCTGCGCAGCTCGAAGTTTCTCGTACACAGAAGGCAGGATACATTAATCATGAGGCACGGAGAGCCCGGAGCTGCAGTATGCCACTCAACGTAACAAACCTCTAAAATATGCCAGAGCCAGATCTGCTTGGGCTGAAAATTATGTACTTACTAGTCACAATGTTGCATCTGAAAAGAGTAAAATTAGTTGTGCATTCTCAGAAAATTCGCTGCAAGTCTACCCCCAATTTCTTTCCTTTTCTGCCCTACCAAAGCATTGCAATTTCAATCTCCTTCTTAAGCGTGCTCCTCCTCTGTGTTTCACCAGATCCACACAGGTCCCACCCGCCTTTCTCATGCAAGTTCACTACACTGAAATTATCAAGGTGACTAAGGCAAGCAAGATTTTCCCATTATCTCATGGGGAATTCATCTGCTGAGGCTTCATTCTCTGAAACATACGGGTTCTGTTCCTAGCCTCTTCCACATCGTTATGCACCCAGGCATGATGATAATCTGACTTTTTGATGCACTGCTTTCTCTTCGTGTACACCTGCCAGATGGTGGTGTGTATTAGTTCTGAAGGCAAGCACTAAGCAATAAAGCCTGATTGTTGTCATACTGGAGCAGAAACAGCCTCGGCCACGTTCCCAAGCATTTACTCTTTGTCTGGAGTTCCTCAGATATTTCGGTGCCAGCCATACATCACAACTTTAAGAGCTGAGGTGACAATTCAAAATATGAAAATCATTGCAGAGTAAATGAAGCAAATGATCATTTTTGACAAATACACATGAGTGTGGCACTCAGAAATCTGGCTCGAATGTCTCTAAATAATTAAATTTATCTACCTCAGTAACTATATTTGAATTGCAAATTAATTCTCCAACTCAGCCCTGCTGCATATATGAGTACCAGTACCATGAGCTCTCACTGGCCGCTATCTCCAAGGTGCATGAGCACCTCTGGGCAAATGCATTTCACTGTAGAGAGCACCCCAGGGTGAGGGCACTTGGCACTGTTGGCAGAAGCAAGTGAGCACTGCTGCACAGCATTTGGTCAGTCGCCCTCATTGCGCTTTATTTTGGTGCCTTTAACTCAGCGCTGCACTATGCAGCACACCCATAGCCCAAGGAGCAGCTGGAGGTGCCAAGCACAGGGCTCCTGAGGCAAGACTGCCTTTGCAAACCTTGTTTAGCTTCATCATGTTGTACCCTTTAGCTGCCTGGTCACACACTATCTTCTCTGCAACACTTCCATCCTTCCTTTTTTTACACAGAAGAGACAGGGCTCACCTGTGTCATGGGTTTGAGTCTGATGGGGTTTTTTTGTATAAAACGGAGGTAGACTTATGCAGTACTTCAAAAGCCTCCCCCACCCCCAGGTAGGAGTCGGACCCACCTCTGGCTAGAGCCAGGCCAATGGCATGCCAATCACAGCACCTCCATGATCAAGTGTTTAAAAGGCAACTCCATTGTTCTTTCTCCCTCTTTTGTTTTGAGCTGTCCTGTCTTTAGTGTTGGGAATTTTTTCTGTTGGAGGAGGGGAAGGTGAAAGGAGAACAAAGGAATATTGCCCAAGAAGAAAAAGGGGGAGAAGAGTCCCAGAGAAGAAGGAGAGGGAGAAGGCTGCTGGAGCAGGACCTTTCCCTGAAGCCCATGGTGGTTGAGATGGCAGGAAGGTGGTTGCCTGCCAGTTGGGGGACTGACAGTGGCAGAACATCCAGGATGGGTTGGTAGGTGCAGAGCCCCATGCCAGAGCGCAGGGAGCCCAAGCATCAGCAGTGGACATGCCCAGAGTGATCTGTGGCCCTGAGGTACTCACAAGGAGGAAGAGGATTGCGTCCTATGGGGTGGACACAACACGGCATGAAGGAGAGACTGCGAGGAGCCCTCTTTCTCAAGGAGGAGCTGCCATGGACAATGAGTAATGGTCAGATGGACAAAATCTCCCACCTCCTGCCCCCTCCTTGCACTGATGGAAGAGAGGAGGTAGCCAGGAAGATGGGAGGAGTAGAGAGGGAGCGAAGTCTGTTTAAGATCGGGTCATACTTATTGATGTATTCCTCTTACTATCCTACTTTGTAAATGGTGGTGAATTTAAATTTATGTTTCTCTTCCCAGGTGACTCTGGTTCTTTACCCATCATCTTGAATGCTACACTCTGCAATGCCAGTAAGAGATTTTTTTACCCTAGCACCCCTTTTCTTGACCCTTCCTATTCTGAGCCCAGGTTCAACCTTCTTGGCATCTTGTGACTCCTGATGTCTCCATCTGGAGCCTTTCCCTCAGGGCTCAGGCTTGCCTGCTTCTGCCTCCTCATTCCCACCCATCCCCTACATGTTCCCACATGCCTCTCCACCACGGACACTCGCACAGTGAGCATGCACAGCCCCATGCACACAGAATGAAATAAGACAGCAGAAACCACAGTCTGTCAGGTGTATTTACATGGGGAGAGGAAAGGACAAACCTGCCCAGTTTCTCACTCTGCTTCTCCAGCCCTGCTCTAGAGCTCTACCTGTACTAAAATGTTTGGAGATTTTTCACTCTATTTGTCTTGCAAACAGAATAGAAATTGTGCACACATTTTGGCAGTGAAAGCTCAAACTATAAACTCTTAAATTTTGGCACAATTGTAAACCACAGAAAACAATTATGTGAATATTGCTTTATCCTAGGCTTGATTACCTGGCTACATTGTTTAAAGCAAGTTTTTACAAACAGAAAGAATGGCTAGTGGGCTCTAGATAACCAGATAACCTCAGCTGACAAAATACTAACTAAATAACCACACTATTTAGTGTAATTTCCTCTGTCAGGTGACCAATCCTCTACTAGTTAGAGATTGTGGGGTAAATTCAGTCTGTAATGTCCTTTCTCTATATCCGAAAGTAAAATCCAAAGCTTTTTAGCAGCACTTCCAATTTATCCTTTCCACTAACAGGCAGCACCCTCTCCAAAATCTTTTCATCTCTCTACAACACTAAATTACATGGACCTAATCCCAACTGAATCAGATGATTGTGCCCATCTGTAGTGTGGAGGGACTTACAGACAGCTTCACTCAGCATGAGCGGCATCTGCTCTGTAAACATCATATCCACACTTAAAAGTGGTTGTGGCTGACTGACAAGCATTATTTTTATGATGTCAACCCAACTGTATACTATTTATTTATACATATGTATTTATTTATAATTAATAAACAATATATTATAATTTTTTGTATATTTTGTTTGTATTTGTTTATTTATATAATCAATTTATAATCTGTTAGCCCAGCTACAGATTTTAGGTGTAGTTATAGAAATATGGGACAAGTGTGGACTACCTGGTACCATCTGTCGTAGTTCCTGATACTACGGGTGCTACAGAGATCATAGATCGCCTTGGGGAGCAGGTTCACGTAGGCGTGTGCCATGTATATTTAGAAGGAGTTTTGTCAAACCTGTCAAATCCATCAGATGATGAAAGGATGTTTTCCCAATTACAAGTGACTCCATTACTGCAGATGGATAAAAAATTACGGGTCATCATGCTGGCTGATCAGGGGTCACAGTCCCATGCCAGCCGGGTCACAACCTCACCTTTCAAAGGCAGACAGACACAGTTGTCTGTGGCACATCTCGGGTGCCATTTAGGCCCGAGCCTGAGGCCTGGGACTAGAAGCCAGCCTGGCAAGGCTCCCAACCTGCCTCACCGTGATGGTCAAACTAATCAGCGCCCACCCGCCTTTAAGACAAGCCAGTGCCTCTAGCTGGACCCCATGTGCCTGCAGCTTCAGGTGCCCCTAGCACACAAGGGAAGCTTTGGAAAACTGTTTGAGAGGTGCATTCACAAAATATCGTTTCAGAAGTCAAAGGAGTTGCTGTCTCCACGCAGAGCTCCCTCTCACTCACCTGGGATGTCGTGACCATCACTGAAAGAGCTCAAACTTGTTAAACAGCTTTGAGTTCTTTCAAATGCCAGTGCCTGTGCCTCAGGTTCATTCACAGGTGGTAGTTAATGCACTACCACTACAAGCATAATATTTAGGGAGAGGTTTCAAACTCCCTGTGTGTCACCAGGACAGCAGGTCCAGCAGGAGTTTGAAGGCTTCACCCATCCAGCAAAGACCTGCAGACTTGGGCTGGCAGTCTCAAAGGCTGGCAGTCTGCAGCCTGCTCCCAAATTCAGAGCAAAACTGCAGTGTATATTTCTCTGAATGATTAGAGTAGCAGCCACAGAGGTAACCAATAAAAGAAAGAATGGCACTTCATCTGTGCTTACTGCATTCAACAAATACACTTCCCTTAAGGCAGGCCAGAGCCCTGGCTCTGCCATATTTCTGAGGACACCAGGGAGGAGGACTTTGTCTCAGTCACGGTAGCAAAGCCTGAAACAAGCTGTGTCTGTGGGAGGGTGTCCCACGTACCCTGGTGCAGGCAACTTCTCCCAGTCCCAACAGTGGCAG